>NW_006408594.1:11003639-11009174 GCF_000296735.1 Chrysochloris asiatica
GTTTCATTCTGCTGTGCATAAGATCACTATGAGTTGGCACTGACTCAATGACACCTAACAACAACCTTACTGTGTCCTGCCCACCATGTTTTGTGCCTCAGATAGGGTCTCCTACTTAATTTGCATGCTATCGAGTCCCTTGGTTGATGGTGGTGTGCCCTGGAGTCGGTTCTGATTTATGGTGACCCCGTACAGGGTTTCTGAGGCTGCAAACTTTACGGGAGCAGAAACCCTCATCTTTCTCCTGATGATCAGCTGGTTGTTTCAAACGGCTGACCTTGAGGTTAGCAGCCTAATTCATAACCGTCATGCTACCAGAGCTCCTTATGGAAGCCCTTACTGTTCCCTTTTTGGTGGAGTCCTGGTGTGGCGCAGTGGGGTAATGTGTCAGACTGCAAAGTCCTTTGAACTACAAGGTCGGAGGTTCAAGCCCACCAGTTTCTCCTTAGAAACCCTATACAGGATTGCTATGGGTTGGAATTGACTCGACTTCACAACACAACAACAACTGTTCCCTTTTTACAAATGAGGAAACCGAGATTTGGTGATGTTACCTACCTTGCCCAAGGTCATTCAATGGCTAAGTTTCAAAGTTAAAGCAGAACCCAGCTTTGTTTGATGCCAAAGCCAAGCCCTTTTCCCTTTACCACAGTTTCAGCAAGAGTCCTGGTGTGGTGCTGTGGGTTAATGCGCTGGACTGCAAAGTCAGTTTGAAGCGCAAGGTTCAAGCTCACCAGCTGATCCTTGGAAATCTCATACAGGGTTGGAACTGACTCGACAGCACTTAACAATAACATTAACAACAGTATCAGATATAAGGCAGGATCCAAGCTGGTTGACTCTCTTGATTCTGGGTACAAGCTGTGAGAACAAAACCTCAAGTTGGCTTCTCCTGGGACCTGTTGGTTTGGTCCTGCCCCAGCTCTGAAAACGATGCTATGATGATCTCATCCTGGCCAGACTCAGGGACGACTAAGGGACCAGGTTAACCTCCGTATCTGGAGAAACAGAGCCAGCCACATGCTTCTCCACTGACAAAGACTCACGGGGTCATATCTACTTTGCGCTAGAGGTGGCTCATGGCACAATCCCTGCTTTGACGTGCAGACTTAAATCCCAGTAGCATGGTGGATGGAGTCCTGCTGTAGCGCTGTAGGATAAGCACTCGACCACAAGGTCAGTTCTAACCACAAGGTGGGCAGTTCAAACTCATCAGCTATTCCTCGGAAACCCTATAGAGGATCACTATGGGTTGAAACCAAGACAATGACGTTCAACAACAAACAACAGCATGGTGGATGGCTGAGAGCTCAGACTCTGGAATACAATTTGATGCTATTATTATTAAGTGCTATTGAATCCGTTTCAACTCATAGCGACCTTTATAGGATTCCGAGGAGCAACTGGTGGGTTTGAACCACTCACCTTCTTGTTAGCAGCCCAGTGCTTATCCTACAGTGCCACATCAGGATTCCAAGTACTTGGGTTCAAATCTCAAACACTAATTCAGTATGTGACCATCACTTGAGGTCTCATTCACTGAGTCTCAGTCTCCTAAGTTGTAAAATGGGGTCAATAATAGAGCCCCATGTTACATGGAACCATGGGGTCCCTGGGTGATGATGTGAAAGCTTAATATGCTTGACTGTTAACCAAAAGATTGCAGGTTCAAGTCCAACCAGAGGCTCCTCCAAAGAAAATCCTGTCAGTCTACAGGGCTGAAAACCCTATGGGATAGGGTTAGACTCTGACACCAGTAGAGGTACCATGAATACCATCTACACACAGCAACTGATATTGTTTCCCCAATGGGTCAAACTTCATAGTAAGTGAGATAATGCTGATTAAGTTGTTGGAACAATGGCAGCTGTTAGTCATATTTCCCCACGTAGACCATGTTGCTAATGTACATGGGTTGAGCTAGAATGAACAATTCATTAAGCCACTCATGAACACAGTCCTGATTTCAAAGATACCACCTCCCATCTCGGTCTTGGAGGCGGAACACTGGATCTGGATCCAAAGATCCAAGTTCAAGTCCAGCAGCATGACTTCTGGCAACTCTGTTTACCTCTTAGTTTTGGCCTAACCATTTTCTCAAAAGTGGTAATATTCGAACCTGCCTTTACTTCGCCCCTAGGGATCTCATGAAGTTCACACAACATAGTGCATTTGGAAATATTATGCAAACCATCACATGCTGGGGAAATGCTCACTGTTGCATAAAGATGAATCCCCTTTTTTTTCCCCCACCCTGCCCAGACTCTCCTCAGCCAGAGAGTCTAGCTCCCACCCTTTCTGTCTCTCAGTTGCCCTGGAATCTCAGTTGGCTCCCAGAAAGGATTCAGAGCACAGCAAATATTGTCCAAAGGTTCCTTCCAAAGCCTCCGGCGGCTCAGCCTAGCCCCAACCCTTTCTCCTTGAAAATGTCTGGCTCAGTGTGAAGGAATGCAGACTTGGCAGCTCAGTCCCTTCCAGACCCACATGCACCCGTTGAGTGTTTACTATGCGCCAAGCCCTGGGCACTGGGATCTTGGGGTGATAAGATCGTCTCTGCTCTCGGGAACTCACAGTCTAGGGAGAAACAACATCGACAACGACACTACGGTGCAGTACAATATGTAACACCAAGACAGGAGCCCAGAAGAAGGCCCTGTGCCTGGCCTGGGAGAATCTAGGAAGGCTTCCAGAAGTAGGGGACATCTGAGTGAATTCATCAGCTCATAATGAACTGATTTAGAAGACTTGGTCTGATTAGAAATAGATACCCAAGAAGACACAGATTGAGCTCCACATATAGTTGCCAGATGATCCCAGCAGATCTAGCTGAGTGACCTGGACAAAGGTATTTCAGCTCTCGGTTGTTGTTGTTATTAGGTGCCATCGAGTTGGTACCAACTCATAGTGACCTTATGCACAGCAGAACGAAATACTGCCCTCACTACTGTTGCCACACTTGAGTCCATTGATGCTGCTACTTGACCAATCCATTTTGTTGGGGTCTTCCTCTTTTTCTCTGATCCTCCACCTTACCTAACATGATATCCTTCTCCAGTGACTGGTCCCTCCTGACAATATGTCTTAAGTATAAGAGACGAAGTTTGACCATCTTGGCCTCCAAGGAACACTCTGGCTGCACTTCTTCCAACACAGATCTATTGGTTCTTTTGGCAGCCCATGACACTTACAGTATTCTCCTCCAACACCATAACTCAAAAGCATCAATTCTTCTACGGTCTTCCTTATTCACTGTCCAGCTTTCGCATGCATATGAGGTTATTGAAAATACCATGGCTTGGGTCAGGCACACCTTAGTCTTCAAGCTGACATCTTTGCTCTTCAACACTTTAAAAAGTTCTTGTGAAGTATATGTGCCTAATGCAATACATCGTTTGATTTCTTGACTGCTGCTTCCATTTGTGTTGACAGTTGATGCAAAAAGAATGAAGTTCTCTAGACCCCTTCAAAATGACACACACACACCAAAGTCAAATGGGTTGCCTTCAAATCGATCCCAACCATAGTGACTCCATGTGCATCTGAGTAGAACTGGGCTCTATGGTGGTGAACTTTCCAAAACAAATCACCAGGTCCTCCTAAGTTCCTCTGGGTGTGTCCAAACCACCAAACCTTTTGGTTAGTAGTTGAATGTTTAACCATTGGCTTCATTCAGAGCTGCTTCAAAATGACAGCTGGACTAAAGTGTATTTTAAAGCCTCCTCTCTGACCACAGGGTTGTGAAGGAGCTAGTGGCCTCCCTGTGTGGTGAAGGCACAGATATTTGGCCATGACTGGATGAAAGCAGGCCTTTGGTTCTGCCTCCTTCTTCCTTTTCTCTTTTCATAACTTGCAGTCTCTTTCTCAACCCACTCCTTCCCCTCTCTCCATATCTTTTTTCTCTCCCTTCCCCTCTTAGCCCACTTCATCTCTTCTGTCTCCTTCTCTCTCTCCTTCTCCCTTCAATTCTCCCTCTCTCTCTCTTCCCATCCCTTCTCTGTCTCGGTTGCTCCTACCATTCTCTCTCTCTCTCTCCCATTTTCTCCTCGATTCCTTCTCCATTGCTCCCATCCACCCCAAACCTTCTTTGTTTCTCCTCTCTTTCTTCTCTGCCCCTTTTCTTCCCAAGCTGGCTTCACAGGTCCTAGGAAGCTCCCCTAACTTTGCTCACTAACCCAGGCCTCTCTGGGTCCCGGCACCCAGTTCCTTGGGTGGTGGTAGTGAAGAGGAACCAACAAGAAAATCCAACAAGGTCCAGAGCTGCTCATTTCCCTGGAAAGAAGGGAAAGAGGACTTCCAGAGAAGAGACAAACAGTAAGAGTTGGTCAACAGCAGTCCACCTCCCAGTCCCTAAACATCTGGTTTGAGAAGGGGTGGAGTCTGGCCTCCCAGATGTGTAGTCTAAGTCTGGAGATGTGTAGTGACCACACAGCCCACTTAAGCAAGGGAGCAGATGGTGCAGATGGGGAAATGGGATCCACTGTTAATCAAATGCAAAAATCCCAGTTCTCTGTCTGCTTGGGGTGGGAAGCTAGATGTTGGAAGCTCAAGGTTTAGAAAGAGAAGAATGTAAGTCCAGAAAACCCCTCATTCCTGTTTTCTGGGTTCAAGCCCCAGCTCCTCCCTTTTGGTGGAGTGGATCTGGACTACTAGGTTTCCTTTTGTGGCCCTTAATGCCTCACCTGTCCCATAAGAATGATCATTCTTTTCTCATCAAGCAATGGTAGTGTTTCATTAAATGAAATCACTTCTATGAAATGCTTAGCAATCTCTTTCCTTGATCTTCTAGAGAGTGTTTTTGGATAAATCCAACTCACACTGCTGTCTCTGCATACTCACTCCTTGTCTTTTGCTCTTTGTAGGTCTTTACCCCCCAGTACATCCTCCCCAGGAGTCCCTAGGGGAGGGGAGACACAAACAGTTAGTGCTTAATTGCTGGTTGAAAGGTTGGCAGTTCAAACCCACACTCAGTGGAACCTCAGAAGACTGGTCTGGTGCTCTGCTTCCAAAAGGGCATTGCCTTGAGGAGACTACAAAGAGTTCTACTCTGCACACATGGGGTCACCCTGAATCAAAGTCTGCTCAGGGGCAGCTAACGAAGACCACACCCTCCTCTCAGGCTGCCTTGCTTGGGGACTCTCATCACCTTTGTAATTGCTGCCATTGTTACCATCATTACCATTTGTACTGGAACTGCTCTCCCTCTATATATATAAATGTACTTGTCACAATCCTGGACAACTGAGAGTCTGAGGTCAGGATGTTGACAGTGTTGGTTCCTTCTGAGGTTTGGATGGAGGGTGTCCCAGCCTCTGGTAGCTCCAGGAGCTCCTGGACTGCATCTGCAATGTCACATGACCATTCCCCTCTTGGTCTCTCTGTCACCATCTATGTTCTGTCTTCTAAGGACACCAGTCATATAAGATTACAACACACTCTGCTCTAGTGTGTCCTCATGTTAACCCAACTGGTAGCAGAATCCCAGTTACAGTTACAAGGATTAGGGCTTCAAGTACCATGGACACAAATCAACTATCA
>NW_006408594.1:11009454-11017626 GCF_000296735.1 Chrysochloris asiatica
CTACCATGGACACAATTCAGCTACCATGGACACAAGTCAATCCATATCATCATTGTCACTGGTGTTAGTTCTTAAACTGTTTGCCTGTCGACCTTGTTTCTTCTCTGCGGGAAATGCCTTTTGTGGACAGCGTCTTACACCTAAAGATCAAGGTCTCCATCCATTCCAGTATATTGGATGAAAGCACAGACTTACGGGTTGGCTAGACTCTGGTTTGGATCTGACCTCTTCTACATATAAGCTATGTATCCGGATTCATCTGTAAAACAGTATAAAGAGAGCAGGATTGGGTCCCAGAGATAAAATACAGTGAAGAGCTTAGCAGGTTGTCCAGCATACAGTGGGTCCTCAGAGACCACAGGCCTGACTCTTGGCTGTGCTCATGCAGCATTTTAACTCCTTCTGTGTCTGCACAGTACTAGGTAGGAAGCAGGTGTTCGGTAATAGAGGTAGAGAGACTGGAACAACAGAGCAGTTGTTTCCTCTCAGGGAGACTTTCCTGTTAAGTCAAGTTTGAGCAGGGCCTCCTAGGAGCATCCAGCCTTTCAGAGGCAGGGGGATTTGGTGGATCATCTATTTCCACCACCCACTTCTGCATTTAGAAGAGAAAAAGGAGACCTGCAAGAGAGAAAGTTGTTTCTTTTTAATAAAATGTAAAGGAAATCGCATCCAGGGCATTAAGGTAGGTCCATGGTAGAGTTCTTGACTTCCAAGCAGGGGACCCAGGTTTGATTTCCAGCCAGCGTACCTTATAAGCAGCCACCACCTGTCTGTCAGTGGAGGTGTGGGCATTGCTGTGATGCTGAATAGGTTTCAGAAGAGCTTCTGGACTAAGACGGACTAGGAAGAAAGTCCTAATGATCTACTTCTGAACACCAGCCAATGAAAGCCCTACACCTCACAGGGGTCTGATCCACAACCAATCATTGAGCCCGTACAGCTCTGGGCAGTGGTCTGTTGAGCATTGGATTGCCATGAGCGGGTGCCGACTTGATCGTGGATCATCCACTCTGATGCCAAGGTCATCTCATTTGGTCCGTCTTTGGATGTTGGGACCTTTCACTAACATCTCATCTACCCTTGTCTACCTGCAGTAACAGCGGCACCATGACACTCCAGGCATTTCATCTCCCTGGAAAAGGAAACTGAGCTAAACTGAGTTCGAGTCTGAGTCATTCACTGCAGAATCAAACCCAATCCACTCATTTTCCTGTTAGTTGGCCTCCACTACTTTCTTATTAGTCCCATGGTTGAGTTCAAACTCTGAAGACCCCATCATATAAAAGACCCCTCACAGTCCAGCCTCATTTTTCACCTGCAGCTGCACCATGCCCCATAAACTTTACTCAAAGCTTTCATGGAAAAATTCCATTATCTTTTCGTTCCATTTTTCAATGACCTTTTTGAAGCCCTCTTGTTCTCCAGCCACGCTCCAAATCTCGCCTATTATGTGTGTGTGTGTGTTCCAAACCACATTACAATACTGGACTTTGCTGTCTCCTCTTTCTTCCCTTCTCTGACTGACAGTCTCTGCCACATTCTCTGAGATGTTGATCAAAACCCATCCCCTCCAGGAAACCTTATCATCTCCCCCAAGGTTTTGAGTTCCATTTACTGAGTCTCTCATCACCTCTCATCCACCAATAATTTGTGGATGTGTCTATCTTTCCCCCTAGAGAGGCTGCTTCCTTTTCACGTTCATGGTGCTATCCTTCAGGCCTAGTTTAGCACCTGCTCAGAACAGATATGCAGCAAATATTTACCCAGGGAAATTTGAGAACTTAATTGCCTGGTAATTCTGCCCATTGGTGCAAGTGTAATCCCTGGGTCTAGTTCCCTTCCATATGACTGCCCTTACTTAGCATGTTCAAAGATGACTACTAGAAGTCTTCTCTTCTCCCTGTTAAATGGTCCCAGTTCTGCCAACCTTTCCTGTGTGTTTGAAGGCCTCCTTCACCCCTGTAATTCTCCTCTGGACAGTGCCCTTCTCAATGCACATCCTCCAAACTTGAGCCGCAGATTCCGTGGCATGAACAGGGGACAAAATCACTGTTTGTTATGGGTATGAAGGGACTCATAGAGTGGACAGAGAACTTGCATTAAATCTAGTTATGGGATCAAAACCCAACTCTAACATCCATCAACCATATAAGCAGGGGTGATACTCAAGACCTATAGTTTGGGACTTGCTGTACCTGCAGCCATCCTTTTGATTGCTGGATAACAACAGGAGTAAACATAAGAAAGCCAGAGTAACAACTAGCTGGCAACAAGTACAGACACAGGATCACCATGACTCAGAACCAACTTGACAGCGACAAACAACAGAAGCATCTCAGTATTTGAACCATGGGCACAGCCATACTTGTGTGCAGCAGGTGGGTAGCAGTTCTGGCTCTAAGCAGATTCAGTTCAGCCTCAGTTTGGTGAGCTTCAGTTTCCTTAACTGTGAAATCAAGTTAAAAACAATACCTACTCTTAGAGTCTTTAAAAGGCATAGTAAGGGCAAGAACACCCACACCTGCAGATGATACCCACTTGCCATGGCTCCAATGATGGGACGAACAGAGCTCAACCCAAAGAAGAAAGAAGAGGGAAAAAAGTGTCATCTGATATAATTTGATAAACTGTATATCCACCTATAAATTCAGTAGCTCAAAAGAGGAAACAAATCCCTGCTCCAAGAATTATTCCCACCCCCTCCACACAAAGAGTAGATAGGGATGGCCATCTTGAACATTGACTAACCAAAATGGGAGAAGGGATACAAAGGCAAGAAGTGACTGGCTTACAAGCTTTCAAGAGGGAACCTAGATCCACAGGGCGGGGAGGATGGTAGAGTGTCCAGTGAGTAGTATCCAACCTGTCTAGGAAGGGCAGATGAGAAGAAATGCAGATGGGTCCCTTGGGATGCAAGGTGAATAATTGTTACCAGGACTGACTGTGAAGACTGGAAATGTAAAGGTGGACATTTTATAGCAAGGAGGGGAGTGATTAACCTTTCAGTCTAGGAGCAGAGGGCCCTGGGACCATCAATGGAGAAGAGCAGAGAGCGGGACCCCACCCAGAGGAGCAGTGAGGCCTGAGACTGTGACAGAGAGGATGACGTGAAGAGATGGAGTGGCTGGGGAATAGGGATCCAAAGTGGGAGAGGGGCCATGTGCTGAGGACTGTGAGGGGAGGGCAGGTGGGATTGCAGGGTATACCCTTAGGTTGGGTGATGATCCATGGACGGGATGGTAACTATGGCAATGAGATGATGTATGATGGAAGGAATGTAAAACTAATGTTCCCCCATGTAGACTATCACATAATATACAATAAAACATTTAAAAAAAAAAAAAAGGCATCATAAGTGGTATCTCTTTTCTCTGCCAAAGTTCAGAGTGAATTAATAAACTAGGAAAAAGAATGAGCAGATGGGAACCAAAATGATCACCGTTGCTCCCTGAGAAAGCTTAGGTTGGGGGATTTAGCTGGTACTTGCAGGGAGTGGGCTTCCTAAATGAACCTCCAGTGAAGCCCACTCACTTGTGAAATCACAGGCTGCCCTGCCTCCCTTAGTGTGCTCATCACCTAAGTCTCCAGCCTCACCTGTGCCACATGCCTCCGGCTCCAGCCCACGGAGCTTTCAGACAGTGTTTAGACACGGCAAGCCTTCTGATAACCCTATGCCTTGGCCTGCTGTTCGTCTTCCCAGAGTGTTCTTTCTTCTCTTCTCTGGCTGACAAACTCCTAATCATTTGTGAAGACGCAGCTCACAGCTCCCCTACTCCAAAGCCTTGCCCCACCTGTGCACTTGAACTTCACTGGGGGCCCTGGATGTCATGCTTAGCCCTGGGGACAACAGGAAGCCAGAGGGATTTGCTTTAACAAATATTCAGAGTCACCCAGCAACATCTTCATTTTGGCACCCTTTTCATTCACCCGAGAGTGGGGAGGGGGTTCCATCTGTGGGGTGCCTTTCCTTCCCACTCAATATGTTCACAACCCTTCCATTTCATTTCCTATTTGAGTCCTGTGTTTCTTAAGGAAATGAGTGTGTGTGTGGGGGGGGGGGCTCTACTTACTACACAGTGTCCACTTTCTTGTGAGCAGGCATTTATCAGGCCTACATCACTGTCTGTATAGACTTGCTTACCCTTAGAGTTTCTCCCTCATGTACCCTTAACAATTCCAGAGCTCATTTGAGACCATTTGGAGTGGGAATTTAAATTTGAAGATAATTTACTCAAATTCAAGACCTAGAGTGCTTAGCACAACACCTGGTACGTAGCAAACCAGTTACCAATGAGCCAACTCTGACTCTTGGCAGCCCCGTGCGTGTCAGAGTAGAACTGTGCTCCATAGCGTTTTCAGTGGCTGATATTTCAGTTCATCACAGGTCTTTCTTATGAGGTGCCTCTGGGTGGGTTCAAACTGCCAAACTTTCAATCATCAGCTGTTATAGATTGAATTGTGTCCCCCAAAATATATGTTGTAGGTCCTAACCCCTATACTTGTGAAGTTAGGATTTACAGATATATTTTTGGGGGGCATTGTAGATGTGGCACTGTAGAATCATCACTGGACTTTGAACCACCAGCTGCTCCTCGGAAACCCTATACAGGGTAGCTATGAGTTGGAACTGACTCTACAACACTGAACAACAATACAATTGTGGAAATCCTGGTGTGGTGTTGTAGGATAAGTACTGGACTGCTAACTGCAAGATCGGTGGTTCAAACCCATCAGCTGCTCCTCAGAAACCCTATTCAGGGTTGCTATGAGTCAGAAACAACTCAATGGCACTTTCCAACAACATACTTGTGGTTAGAAGTCCTGATGTGGCAGCGTAGGATAAGCACTGGACTGCTAAACCAGTTCAAACCCATCAGCTACTCTGTGGAAACCCTATGGTCACTATGAGCCAGCTGACTCCACAGCATTTAAGAAGAAATAACCTTATTTGTGGGTATAATTCTGTTTGGGAATAGTTTTCATTGTTATGTTACTGAAGCCATATCACGATAGGGTGTGTCCTTGTTGTTTTTGTTGTTAAGTTGGTTTGGACTCATAGTGACCCTGCATAGAGTTTCTGAGAAAAAGCCAGTGGATTTGAACTGCCGATCTTGTAGTTCTCCGTCTAGTGTGTGTCCTGAGCCAATCACATGTGAGATGCAAAAGAGCAGATTCAGCAAAGAAGCTAGCCAGCCCAGATGGAGGATGATAGATACACACCACATGAAGATGGTCAAGGAACTGAAGAACGAGAGCTGAAAAGAGGCAGGGACCTTCCTCCAAAGCTGACAGAGAGGCAGTCTTCTCCTAAAACCAGTGCCTCCTAAACCGTTTTCTTAAATCATTTCTAAATATCTGTTTATCAAAGTCATCCACGTGGGGTACTTTTCTTCCAGCAACACTAGGTAACTAAGAAAGGAACTGGGTGTGTGAGCCATTTCAGTACACAGGGGTCACTCACTGCCATCAAGTGGGTTCCAGTTCATAGCAGCAACCCTACAGGACAAACGAGAACGGCCCCATGAGGATTCCAAGACTGTAAATCCCTACAGGAGGCAAGGCCTTCCTCTTTCTGTCATGGAGAGGCCGGTGGCCCAATTGTAACCTCTCAGTTTGCAGCATAACATTTAACTCATTGTGCCACCAGGTCTCCTTTGCCTGAAACATGTTGTTGTTAAGTGCAGTCCAATTTATTCTGATTCATAGAGACCCCATATAGGGTTTCTGAGGAGTGGCTGGTGGATTTGAACCACCAACCTTACAGTTAGCAATCCAGTGTTTATCCTACAGCACTACATCTGTTGTTAGGTGCCACTGAGTCAGTTTCAACTCATAATAACCCTGTATAGGGTTTCCAAGGAGTAGCTGGTGAGTTTGAACCACCTACCTTGAGGTTCAAATTGGTCTAGGCTCACCCTTATTACAATCCTAAGGCACAGATAATATTATAATCATCAGACACAGAGAGGTTAAGTGACTTGCCTAAGGTCTCACAGTCAGAAGTGGCAGAGCTAGAGCTTGACCCCAGTGCATCTCACTCCAGAGTTTACAAAAAGTAGATGCTTCATGTCCTGCCCTTCAACACACCCAAAGCAAGTGAACAACAATGGAGCTGCTGTTGAAAATGTCTACAGAAGAGCCTGTTGGTAGAGTACGGTCTTCCTATCTTCTCTTCCTCCCAAATCTTGCACATGCCCCTGATGGGGAACCTAAATCACACCTGAAGTCATAGCATCAGGGGAGTCTTTGGAATGTGGCTTGAGCTTTCCCTAGTGCTTCCAGAAGAGGTCGGCACATTAGAAGGAGAGTGGAATGGATGTTGAAGATCGTATCTACCCCAGGTGGCAGACTGAAGTGGGAGCAGGGACCAGCCCTACTTCCATGGTGGGCAGGATATTTGGTGTAATGCTTAGATAACAAGTAGCAGGAAACCAGGGAAGCATGCTGTAAGGCGATTGCCCCCAAGACACACGGGGAGTGTTTCTGATGAATTTCACAGACAGTAATAAACCTAGGGCCCCAGGAGTTCCTGTCAGGACGTTTCCTCGCGTCTCATCTCAGCCCCACGCTGTGCATCTTCTTGACTGGACATCTGCTCCTTATCTTCAGATGGGGGCATCTCTGCTTCTCAACCCCACATAGCAGGAAGCATGGCTGACTCTTAAGGGCTGGTCCTGCAAAAAGGACTCACTGTCTGTCCACTTCTTCCCCTATCTCTCCACCAATTCCAAGTTCCCAGGGAAGATACTTCATCCAGCTGGGATCGTGTCCACCTCTGGTCACATCAGCAAAGGGTGGTGCAGCTGGGACATGTGCAAAAGAACAGCTGCCCACTTTTCCTATCCCTCACCTGCAGTATCAGTTCAAATGATAGTGGAGGAAGCTGTTGGTCCAGAGACTAAGAACAATCCCCAAAATACCTGCTACATACCATTATCTGGTCTAATCAGGACTCAGGTGTTTTACAGATTGTTCTCATGCACGAAGACGTTGACACCCAGACCTCAGACACAATCTCTAGATGAAGGATTATGTTTCTTCACACAGCCTAGACCCTTTGATGCGGTAGACTCGGCCACGCTCTATACATCCATGGCAACAATAGCACTAGATGCTTGTCATTTATTTCTGGAACTTTTCTCACTTGGGTCACATATTTTCTAAAATCTAAAATCTAAAATCCTGGCTTCTGGTCCCTCATACTAATAGTCAGTCCCTGGTTTCCACAGTAATAACTTCTTTTCTCTCAACCAGACTCTAACTCTGCTTGGATTGTGATCCTGTCGTATCCTCCCTTCTTCACCAGAGTGTCCTCCTGCAGGTCAATGCCCACAGCCTCAGATCCCAACCTCCAGTCCTTTGGGTCAGCATTCTGGCTGGTTCAATTTGAGATGCCCATGTTGGGCTTACTAGAGCATCACAAATGGTTTTGGCCTTTTGTACCTGGAACACTTGGACTTCCTTTTATCATCCTTTGAACTTGTACTCTATACCAAGCCCTATGCCAGACTCCGGGACATGGAGATGAATAATGTAAGACTGTTGACTTTACTGAGGACACAGATATGGCTGAGGTTTCTCCAGCAGGCGTTGCCCATGTTAAACATTGGATAGCAACCCAAAGCCCACTACAGGGAACCACTACAAGGACCCAGACAGCCAACGGGCCAGAATGTCAGAGATAATTCTGATTCTGGCCTAGGAAGCTGGAAGATAAGAAGTCTTTGTTAGTTCCTTCTCTGTGGGTACAATGAGGTATTCATGGAGTTCCCCTCGGGACTTGGGAAGCATTTTAGGCCCAAGAAAGGTCTGTGCGTCATTATGATTGTATAATATGGTGGCTCTCTTTCCGCCCCACCCTCTGACATATCCTGGTCAGGGAAGATAAAGTTGAGTTGATGCTGCCGCTATTGCCACCATCCATCAGGCTTCCTTCAGTGGCCTTTGGTTTAGACCTCCAAGGAGCTGGGCATCTGGAGGCCACTTCCCTCCATTGCCCTCGCTCCTCCTTCAGCCATTGTGTAAAAGGGTTGGCCAATTCATCAAGTACTTTAGGGACGTACTAGATTGAAAGGCATCATGGGGTGTGGTGAAAAGAACATGGCCTTTGGAGTTTCACTACCCTGAGCTTGAATTGTTTGACAGCTACGAAGGTTTCTAGAATACCCACAA
>NW_006408594.1:11017726-11021552 GCF_000296735.1 Chrysochloris asiatica
AATCTTTACGGGAGCAGAACGCCTCATCTTTCTCCCACGGAACCGCTGGTAGTTTCAAACTGCCAACCTTGAGGTTAGCAGCCTGATTCGTAACCACTATGCTACAAGAGCTCCTTAACAACAACAGTAGTTGTGGCTTGTATTACTGTATTAGTTAGGATAATGAATGCTTTGCTGCTACAACACATGGATCCTTGACATCCCAGTCACTTCCCATGATAAAGATTAACCCCTTGGTCCTGTGACACCATCCAGAGCACACACATAGCCTCCAGAGTTACCACAAGAAAGTGGGAGGAGCTACATCACCTCTTAACTGCCTTCTCCTCCAGTGACACTGTCCCTTCACTCACAGTCCATTGGCTACAACTAACATGACCCAAACTTAACTTCAAGGAAGGATGGGAGATGTAGAGACACTCTGGAATAAAAGGACAGTTAATGCTGTCTCTGCTACAGTTATTTAGGTGTGCGTGAAGAGATTACTACACCATTTCATTCCAGAAAGGATTCAGTAGCAACAAGACTGTGCATAGAAAAGATCCAGAAGAAAGACTCTGTGGTGTTAACTTCCTAACCTTTGAAGCTCCTTTTGCTCATTGGCACAATGGCAAATGTATCAGGTTGCTTTGAGGATTCAATGATGAGTATGATGTTACATGGCACAGGACTGGCTTATGGCTGTTCTATAAAATATTAGTTTATATGATTCTTAACTCAGATTGCCTCTTAAGTGTCTAACGTCATTGAACATAGTGAATTTCTTGTTGCTGCTGTTGCTAAGTGCTGTGAAGTCTGTTCCAACTCTTAGCAACCCTTTGTACAACAGAATGGAACACCACCCAATCCTGTGCCATCCATTGCTAGGTCTGAAGTCATTGTTGCAACCACTGTATCATTTCATCTCGCTGAGGGTCTTCCTGTTTTTTGCTGACTCAGCTTTGCCATGTATGATGTCTTTCTCCAGGGACTGGTACCTCCTGATAACACATCCAAACTATGTGAGACAAAGTCTCACCATCTAAAGAATGCTTCTAAAAAACATTCTGGCCGGAGTGAATTTAACATCCACTGGTTGTCTGCCATCGTACAATTTCTGTGCCTTTATAGTTATTTATGGAACATAGTGGTTCTGTAGGATAAGCACTGGACTAGGAATCACAGGGGTGGTAGTTCGAGCCCACCAGCCACTCTGTGGGAGAAAGATGAGGCTTTCTGCTCCTGTAAAGATTAACAGTCTTGGAAACTGTGATCGGGTGCCATCGAGTCAGTTCAACTCATGGTGATTTACAGTCACTCTGAGGTGAACTGAGTCTATGCCACTTAACAACAATAGCTGGGGCTTTTTTTTGGGCAGGTGTGGTGGGGGCTCAGGGATTTATTTTTTGAGAAATATGTCTTCTTGCTTACTGGTACAGCCAGGGCATAGCATATTGCCTGGCACTGAGCTGGGCCTCAGTAAATGTTTGGGAAATAAATAATGTGGTGGCATTTGGCTTTGGCACTGAAGAATGTACCGGCTTCAAGTTGTTATTGTGGTTGTTCTTAGGTGCCATCGAGTCGGTAACCGACTCATAGCAACCCTATGCACAACACAATGAAACACTGCCCGGTCCTGGGCCAACCTCACAATTGTTGCCATGCTTGAGCCCATTGATGCTGCCACTTTGTCAATCCATCTCACTGCGGGTCTTCCTCTTTTTCTCTGACCCTCCACCTTACCAAACATGATACCCATCTCTAGCGATTGGTCCCTCCTGACAATATGTCTGAAGTATGAGAGTCAAAGTCTGGCCATCCTGGTCTCCAAGGAGCACTCTGGCTGCACGTCTTCCAACACAGATCTGTTGGTTCTTTTGGAATCCCAAGGTACTTTCAATATTCTCCTCCAACACCATAATTCAAATGCATCAATTCCTCTATGATCTTCCTTATTCACTGTCCAGCTTTCACATGCATATGAGGTTATTGAAAATACCATGACTTGAACCAGGAGTACCTTAGTCCTCAAGCTGACATCTGTGTTCTTCAACGCTTTAAAAAGGACTTGTGCAGCAGATTTGCTTAATGCAATACGTCATTTGATTTCTTGGCTGCTGCTTCCATGGGTGTTGATGGTTGGTCCAAGAAAAATGAAGTTCTTGACAACTTCAATCTTTTCTCCATTGAAAAGAACATTGTTTATTGGTCCAGTGGTGAGGATTTTTGTTTTCTTTACTTTGAGATGCAATCCATACAGAAGGCTGTGTGCTCTTTGATCTTCATCAGTAAGTATTTTAAGTCCTCGTCACTTTCAGCAAGCAAGGTTGTATCATCTGCATATTTCAGGTTGTTAATGAGTCTTCCTCCAATCCTGATGCCATGTTTTACTTCATAGAACCCAGCTTCTTAGATTATTTGCTCAGCATACAATATTGTTGTTGGAGGAAGTGCAGCCAGAGGCTCCTTGGAGGCCAGGATGGCCAAACTTCGTCTCTCATACTTTGGACATATTGTCAGGAGGGACCAGTCACTAGAGAAGGATATCATGTTTGGTAAGGTGGAGGGTCAGAGAAAAAGAGGAAGACCCCCAGCGAGATGGATTGCCAAAGTGGCAGCATCCATGGGCTCAAACGTGGCAACGATAGTGAGGTTGGCCCAGAATCAGGTAGTGTTTCGTTCTGCTGTGCATAAGGTCTCTATGAGTCAGCACCGACTTGATGGCACTTAACAACAACAACAACATACAATATTGAATAAGTATGGTGAAAGAATAACTTCCGATAGGGAAGGAAGAAGGTGACGGGGTGTCTGGGACCTTGAACACACATTGTCACAGTACACTGCTTCTGACTTGCAGGGTAATCTTGGTCAAATTGCTTCCATCTCATCCCCTGTATCTCCACCTGTGAAATGAACAGGCAGAAAAGTATGACTCTCAAGGGTATAGATTCTGGAGATCATTTCGTATATTGTTTCTAACTTTTACCCCAGGGATAACTCATATATCTCTGAGCCTCAATTTCCCATCTACTAAAAAGGGATATTAATAACAACTTCTACACAAGATTGTTGCGGGGACCCAGGAAGAATGTTATATAAAGCATTGGCATTGTGTTTGTCACGCATGAATTCAATTATGTTGGGTAAAAATAACAAAGCAAAAGCAGTTACCGTTGAGATGATTCCCATTCATCCCTAGGGTTTTGTAGCTATGACCTTTTAGAATCTGGCTGCCAGACTTTTCTTCCAAGGTGCTTCAGGATGGGTTTGAAAGCCAACCTTTCAATTGGAGCCAAGTGCTTAACCGTTTGGTCCCATTAAAATGAGGGAATACTATGGAATATAAGGAATCATGCTGGTTCAAATGTTAAGAGCTCAGCTTCTAAACAAAAGGTTGGCAGCTCACATCCACTCAATGGCTGCATGGAGAAAAGATGTAGAAATCTGATTCCATAAAGATCACAGCCTAGAAAACCCTTGGGGGTAGGGCTACTCTGGTGCATGAGTCAAAATTAACTCAGGGTACCCAGCAACCAAACTATGAAATACTATTCAGCAGCAAAAGAGAGTGAACCAACAAACAAGTTGCTGGCCCAGGAAACATCAAGGCAAGTGGTCGGGTTCCCTCAGTGCAAACCCCCTTCCAAGACTAGGACTCAATGGGAATACACACTCTGATTGGTGACCACGCTCATCACCGATAAGGGGAAGTGAGGGAAAAACAACAATGAAGTGGTGAGCTAAGCCCTACAATATGGAGAGTGAAGCGTCCAGCTGATAAGAAGAGAGGGCATATGCACAAGAACACCCACACTTTCAGGTAATACCCACTTGACCTGGCTTC
>NW_006408594.1:11022067-11034620 GCF_000296735.1 Chrysochloris asiatica
ACCCCACCCAGAGAAACAGTGATGCCTGAGATGGAGGCAGAGACAATGACATGGAGCGATAGAGCAGCTGGGGCCTTTAGATCCAGAGAGGGAGAGCGACTGTGTGCTGAAGACTGGGGGATGGGAGGGGAGGGGGAGGGAATAGTGTAGGGGGGGTAGGCTTGCAGGGTATACCCTTTGGTTGGTTGATGATGCATGGAGGGAATTGTAACCATGGCAATGATACGATGTACGATCAAATGAATGTAAAACTAATGTTCTCCCATGTAAAGAGGGAATGAACCATTGATAAAAGCAACAATGTAGGTGAATCTCAAAAACGTTATACTGAACCAAAGAAGTCAGATACAAAGTATTAGATGCTGTGTGAGTTCCTTTATATGAAACTCAAGAAATGACAAAACGAATCTATAGGGGCATAACACAGAGATGTGGTTTCTTAGGTCCTGGAGTTAGGGCGTCTGACTACAAAGGGGCTTTTTTTTAAATGGATGCTGGATATGTTCTACATGTTCATTGTGGTATTCATCACTTTGTCAACCCTTAGAACTGAGTGCTTACAACTGCTGCTGTTTTTATTGCATGTAAATTACATTTCAATACTGTTGCTACTGTTAGGCACCACGGTTGCTTGGTTTGAATCCTTTGCTGCTGCCACTGTGTTAATCCATCTTGTTGAGAGTCTTCCTCTTTTTTTTTTGCTGATGCTCCACTTTACCAAGCATATGTCTTCTCCAGGGACTGGTCCTTCCTGACGATGTGTCCAAAGAATGAGAGATGAAGTTTTGCCATCCTGGCTTCTAAGGAGCATTCTGGTTGTACTTCTTCCAACACAGATTTGTTTGTTCTTCTGGCAGTCTGTGGCACTTTTAATATTCTCCTCCAACACCATAATTCAAATGCCTCAAATCTTCTCTGGTTTTACTTATTCATTAACCAGAATATAGTAGAACTACAAATTAAGAAAACAATATCCCCAAATGAGAGGGTCCGACTAGATGAGTTCTACCTTAGACTCTAACAAATAAATCCTGCCAGGAAGAGAGCCGTGCTTTGCCCACTGAATAGGACGTGCTGGCCAGAAAGGAGCCCCTTTTCTCCAATGGCCTCTTCCTCTGAACCTGTGCCCGGTCTGTGCATGTACTGTCCTGGTCTCTCTCTTTGTCCCTAGGCGAGCCAGCTCCAGCTCTTTGCTGTATAGTAAACCAAGATAAGGGTGTGGGCCAGGCGGTAAGAGTCCTCAGACATGAGTGGGTGTCCTAGAGATTAGCTCATGGTGGGATGAAAATGCCAGCAGACACCCTGCAGAATGGGAGAACCAGTGACCCCACTGGCTGCTGGGGTCCGCTGTCTGCTGACCATGATTCACGAGGCAGCATAGGCGGCAGCAGGAGGGTCAGATGATGGTGACGCTTTGGGCTCTGGCCTTCTTTGGATGACTGTTAGCAAGCATGTCTGGAACAAGACAGGTCCCTTTCAGGAAAATGAGGTCTTCCAAAGCCACCAAATTCCAGGACTTGAAGTGGAGGGAAGCTGGAGAGGGGGATAGAATTGATGTTTCAGCCTATCCTAGATGTTTTATACAAATGCTACTGTTTTACGCAGCAACATGGTGAGTTTGCATTGTTAATGGTAGTGATAGTAATGCTAATGGTATAATAATGACATAATAACAATGGAGTCCTGGTGTGGCCCTGTAGGATAAGCACTGGACTGCAAGCCTCTAGTTCAGCAGTTCAAACCCACCAGCTGCTCCTTGGAAGAAAGGGCCGCTCGCTCTGAGTTGTAATCAGCTCCGTGGCTGTGAGTGATAAGAACAGATGTAGTGACCTGTTGTTGCAGAAAGGGGATTGTAATCATTTAGATGAAACAAAATGTGTGATTGGTTGAAAGGAAAGCTGATAAGATTGTCTGTTAACCTTTACTCAAGTCACAATAAAAAGCAAAAAACAACAACAACAAAAACCAACAGTAGTAGTAATAATAATGATTTTTTTAAAGAAAAGCATTACTGTGAAGGCAATTCTGATGCATGGCAACCCCATATGTTAGAGTAGATCTGAGCTTCATGGGGCTTTCTTGGCTATAATCACTAAGCAAGTGGATCTCCAGGACTTTATTCCTCGGTGTTACTGGGTGGATTCAAACTGACAAACTATTGGTTAGTAGTTGAGAGAAAACCATTTGCACCACCCAGAGACCTTGTTGGTGTGAAGTGCCGTCGAGTCTGTTCTGACTCATAGCAAGCCTGTATAGTTTCCAAGGAGTGGCTGGTGGGTTTGAACTGACAACTTTGTGGTTAGCTGTTCAGTGATGATCCTCCAGCACCACACAGGACTCTATCTAGAGAGCTTGTTGTTGTTGTTAAGTGCCGTTGAGTCTATTCCAGTTCATAGCATTCCTGTATGGGATTTCTGAGGAGCAGCTGGTGAGCTTGAACCAATGACCTTGTAGTTCAAATCAATCTTGCAGTCCAGTGCAGTAACCCACAGTGCTATACCAGAGACATTAATTAAGAATTTATTATAGGCCAGGGTCTTCCTTAAGCATTTAACACAAAATGTGCAAAGATCTGGGGTCAGAAAACCATAAAGGAAGAACACACTCAGCATTTGTCAAGCTGGGAGAACTGAAGGAAAAATTCAAGCCTCGACTGTTGTTATTGAAAGATTCTCTGGGCAAATTATTGAATGATGCAGAAAGCATCAAGAGAAGATGGAAGGAATACACAGAGTCACCGTAGCAAAAGGAAATGGTTAATGTTCAACCATTTCAAGAGGTAGCATATGATCAACAGCCAATGATACCGAAGGAGGAAGTCCAAGGTGCTTTGAAGGAATTGGAAAAGAACAAGGCACCAGGAATTGATGGAATATAACTTGAAATCTTTCAAGAAAGTGAGGAGGCACAGGAGGCACTCACTTATCTCTGCCAAGAAATTTGGAATCTGGCAGACTGTAAAAGATCTGTATTTGTGCCCATTCCAAACAGAGGTGACCCAACAGAATGTGGAACTCATCGGACAATATCTTTGATATCCCATGTGAGTAAAGTTTTTCTAAAGGTAATATAGAAACAGCTGCAAGCATACATTGACAGAGAACTTCCAGAGGTTCAAGCCGGATTCAGAAGAGGCCGTGGAATGGGGGATAGCATTGCTGATGTCCTATGGATCTTGGCTGAAAGCAGAGAATATCAGAAAGATGTTTACTTGTGCTTTATCGACTATGCAAAGGCTTTCGATTGTAACAAGCTATGGACAACATTGTGAAGTATGATATTCCTGAACACTTAATTGTGCTCATAAGGAATCTGTACATGGACCAAGAGGCAGTTGTTTGAACAGAACATGGGAACAGTGAATGGTTTAAGACAGGTGTGTGACAGGATTGTATTCTTTCACCATACTTATTCAACCTGTATGCTGAGCAAATAATTCGAGAAGCTGGGTTTTATGAAGAAAAACATGGCATCAGGATTGGAGGAAGACTCATTAACAACCTGCAATATGCAGATGATACAACCTTGCTTGCTGAAAGTGAGGAGGACCTAAAACATTTACTGATGAAGATCAAAGAACACAGCCTTTGGTATGGATTACATCTCAATGTAAAGAAAACAAAAATCCTCACCACTGAACCAATAAACAACATTCTTATTAATGGAGCAAAGATTGACATTGTCGAAGACTTCATTCTTCTTGGATCAACTATCAACACTCATGGAAGCAGCAGTCAAGAAATCAAACTACGTATTGCATTAGGCAAATCTACTGCACAAGACCTTTTTAAAGTGTTGAAGAGCAAAGATGTCAGCTTGAGGACTAAGGTGCGCCTGACCCAAGCCATGATATTTTCAATAACCTTATATGCCTGCAAAAGTTGGACAGTAAATAAGGAAGACCATAGAAGAATTTATGCATTTGATTTATAGTGTTGGAGGGCAATCTTGAAAGTGCCATGGGCTGCCAAAAGAACTAATAATCCATGTAGGAAGAAATGCAGCCAGAGTGTTCCTTAGAGGCCAGGCTGGCCAAACTTCGTACATGTTGTCATACTTCGTACATGTTGTCAAGAGGGACCAGTCACTAGAGAAAGATATCATGTTTGGTAAGGTGGAGGGTCAGAGAAAAAGAGGTAGACCCTCAATGAGATGGATTGGCCAAGTGGCAACATCGATGGACTCAAGCATGGCAGCAATAGTGAGGCTGGCCCAGGATTGGGCAGTGTTTCGTTCTGCTGTGCGTAAGATTGCTATGAGTCAGTACTGACTCGATGGCACCTAACAACAACAACAACAAGTTGTTGTGTGCCATCGAGTTGGTTCTGACACATAGTAACCCTGTATAGGGTTTCCAAGGAGTAGCTGGTGAGTTTGAACCACCTACCTTGAGGTTCAAATTGGTCTAGGCTCACCCTTATTACAATCCTAAGGCACAGATAATATTATAATCATCAGACACAGAGAGGTTAAGTGACTTGCCTAAGGTCTCACAGTCAGAAGTGGCAGAGCTAGAGCTTGACCCCAGTGCATCTCACTCCAGAGTTTACAAAAAGTAGATGCTTCATGTCCTGCCCTTCAACACACCCAAAGCAAGTGAACAACAATGGAGCTGCTGTTGAAAATGTCTACAGAAGAGCCTGTTGGTAGAGTACGGTCTTCCTATCTTCTCTTCCTCCCAAATCTTGCACATGCCCCTGATGGGGAACCTAAATCACACCTGAAGTCATAGCATCAGGGGAGTCTTTGGAATGTGGCTTGAGCTTTCCCTAGTGCTTCCAGAAGAGGTCGGCACATTAGAAGGAGAGTGGAATGGATGTTGAAGATCGTATCTACCCCAGGTGGCAGACTGAAGTGGGAGCAGGGACCAGCCCTACTTCCATGGTGGGCAGGATATTTGGTGTAATGCTTAGATAACAAGTAGCAGGAAACCAGGGAAGCATGCTGTAAGGCGATTGCCCCCAAGACACACGGGGAGTGTTTCTGATGAATTTCACAGACAGTAATAAACCTAGGGCCCCAGGAGTTCCTGTCAGGACGTTTCCTCGCGTCTCATCTCAGCCCCACGCTGTGCATCTTCTTGACTGGACATCTGCTCCTTATCTTCAGATGGGGGCATCTCTGCTTCTCAACCCCACATAGCAGGAAGCATGGCTGACTCTTAAGGGCTGGTCCTGCAAAAAGGACTCACTGTCTGTCCACTTCTTCCCCTATCTCTCCACCAATTCCAAGTTCCCAGGGAAGATACTTCATCCAGCTGGGATCGTGTCCACCTCTGGTCACATCAGCAAAGGGTGGTGCAGCTGGGACATGTGCAAAAGAACAGCTGCCCACTTTTCCTATCCCTCACCTGCAGTATCAGTTCAAATGATAGTGGAGGAAGCTGTTGGTCCAGAGACTAAGAACAATCCCCAAAATACCTGCTACATACCATTATCTGGTCTAATCAGGACTCAGGTGTTTTACAGATTGTTCTCATGCACGAAGACGTTGACACCCAGACCTCAGACACAATCTCTAGATGAAGGATTATGTTTCTTCACACAGCCTAGACCCTTTGATGCGGTAGACTCGGCCACGCTCTATACATCCATGGCAACAATAGCACTAGATGCTTGTCATTTATTTCTGGAACTTTTCTCACTTGGGTCACATATTTTCTAAAATCTAAAATCTAAAATCCTGGCTTCTGGTCCCTCATACTAATAGTCAGTCCCTGGTTTCCACAGTAATAACTTCTTTTCTCTCAACCAGACTCTAACTCTGCTTGGATTGTGATCCTGTCGTATCCTCCCTTCTTCACCAGAGTGTCCTCCTGCAGGTCAATGCCCACAGCCTCAGATCCCAACCTCCAGTCCTTTGGGTCAGCATTCTGGCTGGTTCAATTTGAGATGCCCATGTTGGGCTTACTAGAGCATCACAAATGGTTTTGGCCTTTTGTACCTGGAACACTTGGACTTCCTTTTATCATCCTTTGAACTTGTACTCTATACCAAGCCCTATGCCAGACTCCGGGACATGGAGATGAATAATGTAAGACTGTTGACTTTACTGAGGACACAGATATGGCTGAGGTTTCTCCAGCAGGCGTTGCCCATGTTAAACATTGGATAGCAACCCAAAGCCCACTACAGGGAACCACTACAAGGACCCAGACAGCCAACGGGCCAGAATGTCAGAGATAATTCTGATTCTGGCCTAGGAAGCTGGAAGATAAGAAGTCTTTGTTAGTTCCTTCTCTGTGGGTACAATGAGGTATTCATGGAGTTCCCCTCGGGACTTGGGAAGCATTTTAGGCCCAAGAAAGGTCTGTGCGTCATTATGATTGTATAATATGGTGGCTCTCTTTCCGCCCCACCCTCTGACATATCCTGGTCAGGGAAGATAAAGTTGAGTTGATGCTGCCGCTATTGCCACCATCCATCAGGCTTCCTTCAGTGGCCTTTGGTTTAGACCTCCAAGGAGCTGGGCATCTGGAGGCCACTTCCCTCCATTGCCCTCGCTCCTCCTTCAGCCATTGTGTAAAAGGGTTGGCCAATTCATCAAGTACTTTAGGGACGTACTAGATTGAAAGGCATCATGGGGTGTGGTGAAAAGAACATGGCCTTTGGAGTTTCACTACCCTGAGCTTGAATTGTTTGACAGCTACGAAGGTTTCTAGAATACCCACAACCTCTCTCAATTCAGGGTTTGGTTTGGTTTTGGATCATGTCTATAATAAGCTTTGTAGAAACAGCTTTGTAAAGCTGATGACAGGATCAAACAACATTTGTCAAGGCCCAAGCCCTTTGCCTGGCATTTAGTAGATGCTCTATCAATACTGTATCTCTCTCTAGCTTCTAAGTTGGATGAAGTATATGGGCATAGTCCCTACCATCAAGAAACTTAGGGTCGTTAGTAATTAGACCCACCTGTGTGAAATGGCTTCCTCTGTAGAGAGATCAATAAAGTATACCCCCATGATGGGTAAAGCAACTGTCATCAAGTCAACGCCAATTTGTGGTGACCTCAGATATGTCAGAGAAGAATTATACGCCACAGGTTTTCAATGGCTGAGTTTTCAGTAGAGTTCAGGACTTTCTTCTTAGGTATCTCTGGGTAGGCTTGAACCACCAACCTTTCAGTAAACAGCCAAGTGTGTTAACTATTTGCACTACCTAGAGACTTGTTGTTGTTGTTATGTGTTGTGGAGTCGGTTCGGACTCATAGTGACTCTGTACATGGTTTCTGAGACTATAAATCTCTACAAGAGCAGAAAGCCTCATCTTTCTCCCATGAACAGCTGGTAGTTTCAAACTGCTGACCATGAGATTAGCAGCTTGATTCATAACCACTACGCTACCAGAGTTCCTTACTGATTCAACTCCCAATTTATAGATAAGATCAGGAGACACAGTGAGATTGAGTGACTCATCCATGGTCATGAAACTGGGAAACAGTCAATCTTGGATTTGAACCAAATCTTGGCACTTTATTCTGCTGCCAGCACCACCTGGTCCAGTTAGGTGAGCACGCGGCATTGCCAGAAAGCACGAGGTAGTGAAAAGCAGGGAGGCGGTGGAAGAGTCAACCAGGTTGGAATTCACAATGAATGGTAATTGTGGACAAGTCGCTGTGAGGTCTGTGTGTCATCTGGGGATGGTGTCTGAGGTTTGCTGTTGCAAAATGATAGAGCAAGAACCCTTACCTCTAGTGTTCCTGTGAAGACCCAGGAATATCCATTGGTGTAAGTGTTAGTTGGAAGCCTGCTGCGTGCCAGGTACTGTCCTAGGTGCTGAGGATGAAGCCTTAAGCAAGACAGGCATGCTCTGGTCTGGAAGCAGGTTCCTGCCTTACAGTCTAATGAGAGGATAAGGTCCTGTGTTGGAAGGATTTCCCAAGAGAGGTATGAGTACTAAGCAAGTGAAAGCATTTGCAGCTCTATTATTGTTAGTTGCCTTCAAGTTGGCCCCAACTTATGGTGACCTTATGCATAACAGAACCAAGCAGTACCCAATCCAGTACCATCTGCATGGTGGTTTGTATGTTTGAGTCCTTGTTGTGGTTGTTTTGTCAGTCCACCTCACTGAGGGTATTCCAACAGCAATAGTAATAATGACAACAACAGCTAGCATGTATTATGCATGGTCTCTGTGCCAGGTGTGATGCTAAATTCATTGTATGAGTTTTCTCCGTAATTCCTCTAAGAGCTGAGAAAACTGAGGGCCAGAGAGGTTAAGAAGATCCAAGCTCAGACAGTTTGCTGAGGAGTAAAGCTGGTTTCCAAATCTAGGCATTCTGCTTCCAAAGCCTACAGTCCTAAAGATCGTGCTATATAACAATGTCACTACTGTATCTTATTACTACCTTTAGTTACTTGTATCTCAGTCAGTCATATAAATGCCTGGAAACTTTGTAACAGGCTTTATCATTCATGGTGGGGAATTTATTCCTCAAGTCTCCAGTCAAGCCTGGTCTTGATCCTGCACCTACTTCTGATATCACACTGGCATTCCTATGCAGGGCTGGGAGCCGAGCCCCATGACCTTCACTGACAAGGACTCCCTGCCTTGGCGGTTACCTCACCAGAGGCCCTGACATCACTGCTGACCAAGCCAAGAGCCTGGTTTGTGTCCTGAATCTAAAAGCCTCACCATAGGCTTTTATGAAGCTGTGTCTTTCTGAGAACTTCCTGGGCATTACCTCACTTGTCCTCTATCAGCTCCCTCAGGAATGATGGCAGCGAGCCTCATTCCAGATTTATAGATTGCAGAGTTGGAAGCTCCAGAAAGAAGTGACTTTCTCAAGGTTGCCCAGGAAAGATGGATGCAGAGAAGGCCCCGCCACCCAGGTTTCCTGAAACCCAATGCCAAGATGTCATCTGAAACAGTCATGGCTAGAGAACTCAAGTCACATGGCTAGGGCAGCAAAGGTTGGGCAGGAAGTCCGTGTTCCTAAATCTTGACCTAGAGCTCTTTCCCCTGCACAGGACTGCATTCATTCTTTCAGTGAAGTGATTTTTTGATCACCTACTATGTGCCAGGACCTTGGACTTGGCACTAGGAATAGTCAGGTTGGCAAGGGGACATGGTTCCCACCATCATGAATCTCCCTGACCAGCAGGAGAGATAGTTGGTTAACAAGCAATCGTTAACTGTGGTGAATACTATTTTCAAAAAAGCACAAGAGCCCTTCGAACATGTATCAGGAGACATAACCTTGTCCAATCCCCAACTAAATCCATTGCCCTTGCGTTGATTCCCGATGATAAGGACCGTATAGGAGGGAATAAACCTGCCCCCATAGAGCTTCCACAGTTGGAAGCAGACTGCTACATTTTTCTCCCATGGAGCAACTGGTGGGTTTGAACCACCAACCTTTTGATTAATAACCAAGCTCTGAACTACTGTGCCACCAGGATTCCTTAACCTCATCTGGGGGTCCATAAAGGCCATCTTGGAAATTGACCTTTATGTTGACACATACAATGAGGTACTTTTTCAGGCAAAGGAAGTGAAGACTGTTTCAGGCAGAGGTATTGCAGGAGCAGCTAGAGAGGGGCGCATTCAAGGAAGAGGAAGCTGGTGGGCAGCAGAGTGGTAGGAGATGTGGTTCATGGGCAGGTAGAGGCAAGAAGAGGGCAGCCTTGAGATCTATATAAGTTTTCTATGTGGAGTAACTACTTTCCACAAACAAAGTGGCTTAAAATAACACACACTTAATATGCCTCCATTTCTGTGGGTCAAGAATCTGGACACAGCTTAGAGAGGTCCTCTGCTTCAGATTCCCATCAGAATGCAACCAAGGTGTCCTCCAGGGCTGGGTTCTTTATCACAGACTTGACTGAGGGCACACTGCTAAGTACGGCCAACATCAGCTCCTTAAGTCCTTGAGGCGTAGCTGTTCTCATCCTCATTGTACAGAGGAAGAAAGAAGAAATTGAGGGTCACAAAGGGAATGCATCTTGCTCAAGGTCTCTAGGCAGGCGAATGAAAGAGAAGGAATTCTAATTACATGCAAGACACAGCCACCCTACATCACATAGAAAACGATCATACTTCATATGCCTGCTGTCAACCCAACCACTTCTCTCCCACTCAAGAAAGTAGATTGTATTGCGAGTCAGTGAGAGTGATGTCATTATAGGGGTAACCTTGAACCCACTTTCGTTTATTAAAAGAGGAAGTGTTTGTACAAACATCAGTACTCTTGCAAATACGGTGACGGCTAGCTTGGGAATTCACAGACGCAAGGTAGTAGGACATCAAGACCCATCAGTAAGTCCCCAACTGTTTTGGAGAATCCCCCAAAGGTGCTTCACATCTAACCCCCCCCAAAATAGCCTATTAGCTATAATCACGCATGGGCATCGGTCACTCTATCATTAACCCCATGTGATTGCTTAGATTTTAACCAAGAAAAGACACCACCATTTCAAGTCATGGTGACCCCATGAGTGTTAGGGTAGAATTGTACTTCATAGGGTTTTCAATGGCCAGTTTTTTGGGGTGTAGAGCACCAGGTCTTTCTTCCCAGGCATTTTTGGGTAAACTCAAACCTCCATCCTTTTGGTTAGCAGGATAGCTAACCATTTGTACCACCCCAGTTTCTTTACGTATGATTTCCTCCTCCACCAAATCCATGCCATGGTTTTTCACTTGGATCATGGTTTTTCACATTTATTCACCCATTCATTCATTCATTAGTGACTGTTTACTGAGGGGCTGCTTTGTGCCCAGTGCTGTTCTAGAGCAGAATGCAGGATAAGAATGATAGATCTTATCATATAATTCACAATAAAACATTAAAAAAAAAAAAAGAATGATAGGTCTTGATCTTGTGGAGCTGATGTTCTTATAGGGGTGTGGGGAAAAGACAACAAAAAATGGCTGAATAAATGAATAAGAAAATTACAGGTAGAGATTAGAACCATAAAGAAGATAACAGAGTGCTAGAGTGAGAAACACTAGATGGGATGTTGGAGCAAACTCTGCTTATAGACCAACCACGTCCCCCAGGCCCACCCTAGGGGTCACATGTACCTTCAATGGTCAGTTTCCATGTGATCCCACATCGTCTCTCCTCAACCACGTGCCTCTCACTGCTTCTCAGAAGGCTTTTCTCTGGCACCACAAGAATGCTTCAACCACACATGGGATTAACACCCCCAGGGTAAGCCTTAACCAAAGAGGGACAAGAGCCCGTGGATTAATACTCCAGCTTCTCCATCCCTTGGTGGACATGATACTTGAGAGGTCTCCATTAGGAATGAGCCTCAGTTTCCTTCAGTGGTAACCCACTCAATACCACACCCTGTTAGCATACTTGTGTCTACTTCACTTTCCCAACCCCTTTGCTTCCTGGAAGCACCTTGAAAACATGCTACTTGTACCAAGTCCCTCACCATTTTTTTTTTCCCCATGTACTGCTTTGGGGGGGAGGGGAGAATTAACTTATCAATAATTTCATTCTACTCAAATCAATAATCAAACGACCTCTTTAAAGGTTTTTAAATCAATGGCACCACTTTGAGGAATTAGGTGCATCTGACCCAAGTCATGGGATTTTCAATTGCCTCATACACATATGTAAGTTGGACAAAAAATACAAGAGACAGAAGAATTGATGCTTTTGGGTGATAGTGTTAGTCAATAATATTGAATATACTGTGGACTGCCAGAAGAAGAAACAAATCATTGTTAGTAGACAGTCAACCAGAATGTTCCCTAGATACAAGGGTGGTAAGACTTGGGCTTGTTTCCCTGGACATGTCATCAGGAAAGACCAATTGCTTGGAAGGGACATTATGTTTGGTAATGCAGAGCGTCAGTACAAATGAGGGAACGCATCATTGAAATGGGTGAAGCAATGGTCGTAACAATGGATTCAACACTCCAGGTGAACATAAGGATTGGCAGCATTTTGCTCTATTGCATACAAGGCCATAAGTTGGAGTCAACTCACAAAAACATAGAAGTCTTTGTTTTTGTGTCTGTTTGTGGTGAACCCAAACTGGTGTATATGGTCAAGGACACCCTAGCTGAAAAAGTGTTTGAGCTGAGACCCAAATTATGTGATCTAATCAAGAAGAAGGGGCTTTCCAAGGACAAGGAGTTCACCAGAGCTAAAGCCTAGGGCAAGGAAGAGCTGGTGTGTGGAAGGAACAGAGGGTGTTGGGAGCAAAGAGGAGTGTGATGGGAGAAGAGCTTGGAAAGGCAGCAGGGTTGGCAGTGATAAGGAGCTTGCCTCTCATTCCAAGTTTAATGGAAACAACAGAGGATTTCAACAGGGGAGGGACTTCATCTGATTTACATCTTTAGAAGATCCTCCCTGTACTTTGTTAAAAACAGGATGCCGGGTGGCAAGAGTGGAGGCCAGAAAACCTCTTATGGAGCTAGTTCTGTTGCGACCAGGTCTCAAAATCATCCTTAAATCATCCCAACAAGTTTTCATCTTACCTTCCTCTCTCCTTTGAAGATGTGACCCAGAGAAAAACGTTAGGCAAGCTCATTCAGCCCTTTCTATCCCCTGTGTTCTTCACTGTGCCTTCCCCCAGCGCACTCACCGTGTAAAA
>NW_006408594.1:11035026-11035488 GCF_000296735.1 Chrysochloris asiatica
TATGAACATGGTGTACTCGTATATGAACATGGTATACTAGTATATGAACATGGTGTACTAGTGTATGAACATGGTGTACTAGTGTATGAACATGGTGTACTAGTGTATGAACATGGTGTACTAGTATATGAACATGGTGTACTCGTATATGAACATGGTGTACAAGTATATGATGGGGGAAATCCGAGAGCTCTAGCAACAGCAGCCAAAGTCAAATCCCTCACTGTGCTGGAGAGCCAGGTGCCCGTGTGAACAGCAAATACCCCCCACATGGACGTGACACTTGGTCAACATGGACAGAGAGTTCAGAGTCCTTTGAAGTACTCCCCCTGCCAAAAAAAAAAAAAAGGCAATGAATTTTAAAATATGAACTTTATCCAATCTTTTATAGGAAATGTGGATCTGAGAGCTTACACTTGGTCAACATGGACAGAAAGTTCAGAGCCCTTTGAAGTACTCCCC
>NW_006408594.1:11035588-11038978 GCF_000296735.1 Chrysochloris asiatica
TATGGACTTTATCCAATCTTTCATAGGAACTGTGGATCTGAGAGCTTACAGTGTATCTGGTTGATGTTTCAGTTTTCCCCAAGATCCTCTCCTATGATAAGAGAGCAGTAAAAACGGAGGTTGGAGTACTTAGCAAGACTGCTAACTTCATGCTCAGGATCACTTTTTCCATATTCTGGGAATCATGCTAAAAATAAGATTCAAATGACCCAAAATAAAGGACAGGGCTGAGATGGCAAAGGTCATATTAAAACTGAGTTCAGCTCCATGGTTTTCTAAGTGTATGAGTTTCCTTTTGTGGCTGTAAAACTAACCACAAACTTAGTGGCATAAACACAAATGGATTCTTTTATGGTTCTGGAGGTCAGAAGTTTAAAATGGGTCAGCAGGGTTGATTCCTCTAGAGGCTCTAGAGGAAGATCTGTTTCCTCATCTTTTCCAACTTCTCGAGGCCGCCAACATTCCTTGGCTCATGGCCTCCTCTTGGCATGATTCCAACCTCTGCTTCCATCAGCGTAGTTCCTGGGATGCTGACTCTCACCTTTGAAGGGTCTTACATTAGGAATCCTGGTGGTGCTAACCAAAAGGTCACCAATTTGCACCCCCAGCTGCTCCACAGGAGAAAGATCTGCTTCTGTAAAGATTACAGGCTTGGGAACCCACCCTCTGGGTCAGTTCTAGTCCATCCTATAGTGTTGCAATAAATCAGAATAGACTCAGAAGAACCCGTTTAGTTTTTATTTCGATGATTACTCTGGGTCCATCTAGATCATCTTTGTAATAATCTCTCTGTTTCAAGATCCTTAACTTATCTGTAAGGCCACACACTCACAGACTCCAGGAGTTAGATGTGGACACCTTAGGGATCGGGGTGGGCGGTGGGGGCATTGTTCAGTCCAGCACACTAAGTAAGTGGGTCTGGAGATGTACAAAATGGAACACAATGTGACGAGCTTCATAAAAAAGTGGTTCACTTCTATCTTGTAGCTCCTGATGTCATCCATACCACTAACAAGACAGTGCAGAGTGTGGGCAAGAGAATGGGAGTTCTCTGTTCTCTGTGCAAAGATTTCCCCACTTCTGAAAAATTAAGACATGTTCTATGGGCATCATATGTGAAAGCCACCCCAAATCTAATGTTCTGGAAAGGAGCAGCGGGACCCTGACTCTTAGTTCTGACAAACAATAGTTGTTTGACAAATGCTTGGCACACCTCATAGTGTCTGCTTCTTACTGGGGAAGGGTCTCTGACTACATCCTTGTTTCCTTCTGTCATACCATGTCTAGCAATACAACAAAACTTCATTTTTCTCTCCCCCACTTGACTGACAGCCAGAATGTTCCTTAGACGCCAAGATGGCAAGACTTCATCTCTCATACTTTGGACATGTTGTCATGAGGGACCAGTTCCTGGACAAGGACATCATGCTTGGTAAAGTGGAGGGTCAGCGAAACTGAAGAAGACCCTCGAGAAGATGGATTGGCACAGTAGTGGCAGCAATGCGGTCAAACGTAACAACAATTGTTTAGGATGCTGTAGGGGTAGGCAGTGTTGTACATAGAGTCATTATAAGTTGGAAGCAACTTGACAGTACCTCCACTTGATTGAGGAGCCTTGATGTGCTACTATAGAATAAGCACTGGACTGCTAACTTCAAGGTCAGCAGTTCAAATTCACCAGCTGCTCTATGAGAGAAGGATGATATTTTTATCTCCCATAAAAATTTATAGTCTTGAAAACCCTATACAAGGTCACTCTGAATTGGAATCAATTTGATGACCGTGAGTTTTTGCTTTGTTTTGTCTTCTGCTTGACTGAGTTTTTGGAGACAATATGGCCAGCACTTACAGGGCACTCCACACATTGATTGAAAAGACATGAAGGAACCCTAAATGCATAATGCTGTCATAGGGTCCCAAGGAGTGACTGGTGGGTTTGAACCACTGACTTCGCAGTTCAAATTGACCTTGTAGTCCTGTCCTTATTCTATAGTACTACACTAGGACTCATGAGCACTTATTAAGGGGCTTCAAAAAGTTTGTGGCAGAATCCCATTATCTTTTCACTAAATTTATCCACGAACTTTTTGTAGCTTCATTGAAGTCTTGGTGTGGCACTGTAGGGTAAGCACTGGATTGCTCATTTCAAGGTCAGTGACTGAAATCCACTAGCCCCTCCTCGGAAATCCTATACAGGGTTGCTATGTGTCGGAACTGACTTGATGTACTTAGCAACAAGAATGAATTTGTCAGGAAGGATCAGTAGTTGGAAAATATGGCCTGTGTGCTAGAAATGATGCTGGAGATCACACAATAGAATTCTGGAGGACCAAGGACTTATTCACTGCAAATACCTTTTTAAAAATAGCATAAAAGAACCTCGCCAGATGGAATATGTATGAATTATATTGAATACATATGTGGAAAAGGACAATTGAGACGTTCCATATCATCAGTCAAAACCAGCCCAGGCACCAACTGTGGAACAGACCACCAATTGCTCATAAGCAGATTCAGGCTGAAGCTGAAGGAAATTAAAACAAGTCCAGGAAAGCCAAAATATGACCTTGATTATATCCACCTAAATTTAGAGACCATTTCAAGAACAGACACTAATGTATTAGATGCTAATGACTGAAAACCAGAAGAGTTGTAGGGTGACATCAAGAACACCATACAAGAAGAAAGCAAAGGTCATTAAAAAGACAAGAAAGAAAAGACCAAAACTGATGTCAGAAGACACTCAGAAATGTGCTCTTAAGCATAAAAAAGCTAAAGGAACTAGAAGAAATGAGGAAGTAAAAGAGCTGAACAGAAAGTTTCAAAAGGTAACGCAACAAGACAAAGCCAAGTATTATAATAAAATGTGCAAGACCTGGAGTCAGACAATAAAAAGGAAAGAGCACAATAAGCTTCTCTCAAACTGAAAGAACTGAAGAAAAAATGTAAGCCTCACGTTACAACATTGAAAGATTCTATGATGTGGTGCTGTAGGATAAGCACTGGACTGCAAGGTCAGTTAGGACTGCAAGGTCAGTGGTCCAAACCCAGCAGCCACTTCTTGGAAACCCTATACAGGGTCACTTTCAGTCAGAACTGACTCGATGGCACTTAACAATAACAATGACATTGGGAAAATATTAAATGATGCAGGAAGCATAAAAATAAGAATACACAGAGTCACTCTATCAAAAAGAATTGGTTGATGCTCAACCACTGCAAGAGTAGTATACAATCAAGAACACATGGTACTACACCTATGGATGCAGTAGCTCAAAAGAGGGAACAAATCCTTATAGCAAAGATCATTCCCATCTCCTCCATACACAGAGTAGACAGGGATGGGCAACTTGGACATTGGCTACCCAAAATGGGGGGAGGGGGGCTACA
>NW_006408594.1:11039278-11042648 GCF_000296735.1 Chrysochloris asiatica
ACTTTCAGAATGTGCCCTTTGGTGGTGTAAATTATTATATATGCCTGATTATTTAAGAAAAGAGTTAAGGTGGGGGGGGGGGGGGGTGTGCAGGCTTGTAGTGTATACCCTTCGGTTGGTTGATGATGTCCTGAGGAGATTGTAAGCATGGCAGTGAAACAACATACGATAGGATGAATGTAAAACCTATGTTCTCCCATGTAAATTATCACATAATTCACAATAAAACATTAAAAAAAAAGAGTGCATGGTACTGAAAGGAGAAGTCCAAGCAACACTGAAGGCATTGGTGAAGAACAAGGCTCTAGGAGTTGATGGAATGGTGAAATGGAAATCTTTCAACCAGCTGATGTAGTACTGGAGGTCCTTGCTCATCTATGTCAAGAAATTTGGGAGACAGTTACCTGGCCAACTGATTGGAAAACATCCATATTTGTGCCCATTCCAAAGAGGTGACTACAGAATACAGAAATCATCCAATAATATCACATCAAATAAAATTTTGCTGAAGAGAATTTAAAACCAGTTGTAGCTGAACATTGGCAGGGAGCTGCCAGACACTCAAGCCTATTCTGAAGACATTGTGGAACAAGGGATATATATCATTGCTGACATCAGATGGATCCTAGCCTCAAGCAGAGAATACCAGAAAGATGTTTGTTTGTGCTTTATTGACCATGCAAAGGTATTCAACTGTGTGAATCGTAACAGACTATGGGTAACATTGCAAAGAAGGAATATTCCAGAACACTGCACTGTGCTCATCAGAAACTTGTGCATAGACCAAAAGGCAGTTATTAGAACAGAACAAGGGGATGCTGAGTGGTCTAAAATCAAGAAAGGTGTGCATCAGTGTTGGATCGTGTCATGGTAGTTACTCAATCTGTATGCTGAGCAGCCTTAGGAATGCTATACAGGTCACTATGAGTCAGAACCGACTCAATGACTTAACAACAACAACAATATGCTGAGCAAATAATGTGATAAACTTGGTTATATGCAGAAGAATAAGGCATCAGGATTGGATGAAGACTTTCCTGAGTTAACAACCTGGTATATACAGATAATACAACCTTGCTTGCTGGAAGTGAAGAAAAATTGAAGTACTTTCTGATGAAGAACAAAGAATACAGCCTTCAGTATGGATTTTTTTGCACCTCACAACTGGACCAATAAATAGCATCATGATAAACAGAGAAAAGATTGAAATTGTCAAAGACTTCATTTTGCTTGGTTCCACAATCAGCACTCATGGAAGCAGCAGTCAAGAAATCAAACAATGTATTGCATTAGGCAAATCTGCTGCACAAGAACTCTTTAAAGCATTCAAGAGCAAAGATGTCCATTTGAGGACTAAAGTGCACCCAATCCACACCATGAAATTTTCAATGACTTCATATGCATGTGAAAGTTGGACTGGACGGTGATTGCAGAAGATCATAGCACAATTGACACATTGTGATGATGATGATGGAAAAGAATATTGAAAGTACCATGAACTGCCAGGAGAACAAACCAATCTGTTTTGGAAGAACTACAGCCAGAATGCTCCTTAGAAGTGAGAATAGCAAAATATTTTCTGTCATACTTTGGACATATTATCCTGAGGGACCAGTCCCTGGAGAAGGATAACATGCTTGATAAAGTGGAGGTCAGCAAAAAAAGCGGAAGACCCCCAACAAGATGGATTGGCACAGTGCAGCAGCAATAGACTCAAGAATAATATTGATTGTGACCTGGCATAGGACCAGACAGTGTTTTCTTCTGGTATGTGTAGGGTTGCTATGAGTCTTAACTGCCTCGACCACACCTAACAACAACAATGTATGTGTCAGCCACTACATTGAAAATTCAGGATCATGGGTGGCACAAAGGGTTTAAGCTCGAAAATGTGGTTCTGTAGGATTAACACTGGATTGCTAACCATGAGATCAGTGGTTCAAACCCACCAGCTGCTCCTCAGAAACCCTATAAAGGGTCACTGTGAATCTAAACCAACTCAATGGCACTTAACAGCAATAACAACAGTTACCTAAAAGTTGGTGGTTCTTACCAACCCAACAGCTCGTAAAAAGAATCCCTTCTGCCATAAAAGGTACAACCAGAAAATGTCTATGCAGCGTTTGTGTTCAGTAACACATGGGACCACCATACTAAGAGTTCACATAGATTATTATATCATTGGACCCTTTCAGTAATGCTATTAGGTAAGAAGTCTTGTTAGTCTCCATTTTACTTAAAAAGAGATGACCCCCCTCTAAGACTGAAACTCAAAGGGAACACATGAGCAGGCATGTAAGCTTGCTAGTGACCACATTGGTCTACTGGTAAGTGAAAGAGGGGGAAAGGCAGCAATGAAGAAGTGGGCTGAGTTCAACCACAGTCCATTGACTCCAGTTGGTCTGGAGATGAGAGAGAGAAGAGAAAGAGCTGGCTGGTCCAAAGTGTGGTGAGACAAGGACAAGCCATGAACAAGGACATAGCCACAGAGGATTAAAGCTGAGAGTGAAGCATCCAGTTGATGTGAAGTGAGGGGAGAGGCACAAGAACACTAAAACTTGTAGATAGCATCCATTTGACCTAGCCTCAATGGCTTGATAATCAGAATTCAGCTAGAGGAAGATAAAAGCAAACTGCCGGGGTCTGGCCTCAACAAGGGGGTGAATACACGAAGGTGGGGTGTCTGGCGAAAATAGAGAAAGAGAGAGAGAGAAAACAGACACAAAGAAGACAGACACACGGGTTTGATGCAAGCTGCCAGACAGACTGCTCGGTGGCAGACATTGCACATAGAACTAACTCTAGGTGGGATGTCTGGAGAGGCTAGAGAGAAAAGAAACACTCGGAGACCAGAATGGATGCAAAACCAGCAGACAGACCCTCCATGACCCTGCAAGCAGTAATGCATATGGGCTTCAGTCTGCGTCCTCAGGGAGGGACCTTACACAAAGGAAGGAGGGGATTATTAAGACATGGTACAGAAGTGAAATGTGATTAATCATTCAAAACAGGACACAATGATTTATAGGAACAAATTTCTAAAACATACATCACAAATTGTCTTGGTAATCTAACACCCTTAATTTTCCAGAAATTCAAGCAAATTTATATAGCACTTTTCAGGTTTGAATCCCAGGGCAGCAGCTGGAGGTTTCTCAAGGCTAATTAGCATACCTATAGCACCTAATCTTCAATGGGTAAAGGTGAAAAGGATTTCAAAAGGTCTGAAGAAAGTCAAGCTGTTTCAGATACCTGGCTTAAGCTTTCAGGAGGAAGGAGAACATATAGGTCAAACTGATTAAACCCAGGGCGGTCCGAGGGAGTTGCCACCATTGTCCTTAATCCAATATTCCCAGAATTTACCACTCCA
>NW_006408594.1:11042748-11050899 GCF_000296735.1 Chrysochloris asiatica
CCTTAATTTTCCAGAAATTCAAGCAAATTTATATAGTACTTTTCAGGTTTGAATCCCAGGGCAGCAGCTTGAGGTTTCTCAAGGCTAATTAACATACCTATAGCACCTAATCTTCAATGGGTAAAGGTGAAAAGGATTTCAAAAGGTCTGAAGAAAGTCAAGCTGTTTCAGATACTTGGCTTTAGCTTTCAGGAGGAAGGAGAACATATAGGTCAAACTGATTAAACCCAGGGCGGTCGGAGGGAGTTGCCACCATTGTCCTTAATCCAATATTCCCAGAATTTACCACTCCACCTCAAGTGAATACCCGGGGCATTTCCTCTCCAGAGCCTCCCTGCTTAATCCCAGTAAACCTATCCTTGTTGGTCCTCTGAGGAAATTTTACTGTCTCGGTTCTAGGGCAAAATTCGGTTTTATTAATGTACATGGATAATCAAGAGCTCATGTTCCAAGTTAATATAAAACATAACTGAATAATCAAATAAGGAACAGTTCTGACACTCTTAAAGTTTTATGAGGCCTGTAAGCCATTTAGTCCCCAACAGCAAACAAACAAACAAAATAATTTTTGATAAAGGAAATGAGGGTAAATTGCTACAATTTGACGAACTGGACCTATACTCATGGAAGTAGTAGCTCAAAATACCGAGAGAGGGAAGGAGTCGTCACATCAAGTATCAATCCTATCCCCTCTGTATATAGGTTAGATAAGGATGGGCAACTTAAACATTGGCTATCTAAAATGAGGGGGTGATAAAGGCACAAAGTGACTGGCATACAAGTTTTCAAGAGAGAGTTTCATTTAAGAATGTGCAGGGGAAGATAGTGTCCCCACTGAATAGTTTTCATCTTGTCTAGATGGGTCTGGTTAAAAGAGATGGGGATAAGATTCTTATGATTCAATAATGAGTAATTGTTATCATGACTAATTGCGACTGTCACAATTGTAAAGGTAGAAGTTTTGTAACAAAAACGTGGGATTAGTTAATCTTCCAGACCAAAAACAGAGGACCCTAGGACTATCAAGGGAGAAGAGCACAAGCAGAATGTGAGACCCTACCCAGAGAAGCAGCGACACCAGAGATGGAGACAGAGTTGGGGACATGGAGAGAGGGAGCAGCTGAGGACTCTAGATTCATAGAAAGAGAGGGACTGAGAGCTGGCAGCCACCAAGCAGGCTTGCAGAATGTGCCCTTTGGTGATTTAAATTATTATATGCCTGAGTGTTTTTTAAAAAAAGGAGCTAAAATTAATAGAGAGAAACACTGTTAACTGATGGTAGGTACATGGAGTGGGTTATAATCATTGTAATGAAACAAAGTATATGATTTGTTGAATATAAAATTGATGATCTGCCCTGTAAACTTTCACTCAATTCACAATTTAAAACTTTTTTTAAAAAATGAAACAAAACAATGATGCTGAGTACTGAGGTGGTTGTTGGTGTTGTTGTTAGGTTCCATCGAGTCGGTACTGACTCATAGCGACATTATGCACAGCAGAACAAAACACTGCTGGATCCTGGGCCAACCTCACTACTGTTGCCACGCTTGAGTCCATCAATGCTGCCACCTGGCCAGTCTATCTCGTTGGGGGTCATCCTCTTTTTCTCTGACCCTCCACCTTACCAAACATGATGTCTTTCTCCAGTGACTGGTCCCTCCTGACAATATGTCCGAAGTATGAGAGACGATGTTTGGACATCCTGGCCTCTAAGGAGCACTCTGGCTGCACTTCTTCCAAAACAGATATATTGGTTCTTTTGGCAGCCCATGGCACTTTCAATATTCTCCTCCAACACCATAATTCGAAAGCATACAGAGAGATTAAGTAATTTGCCTAAGGTCACTCAGCTAGGAAAAGACAACGTCAAGGTCACATTCTTGTCTTCTGGTGTCAGAGTTTATGTTCTTGAACAGTTCATACTAGTGAGTGGATGGGCAGACAGTTCATACTAGTGAGTGGATGGGCAGACAGTTCATACTAGTGAGTGGATGGGCAGACAGATGACTGAACAACAGGCACAGGCGTATTCTTGTAAGAACTTTGGATGTATACTAGAAGATGCGGGCTCTTTTCCTGCTTTGCCACTCCTTACTAGGTGACTTAGGCAAGTTGTGTACCCCCTTTCTGGGCCTCCGTTTCCACAGATACAATATGAGGGGCTCTGGTGCCAGCCTTCTGAGTTTCTAATGCTGGTAGACCGGCACCTTGCCTCGACCTTACAATCCATGCCCACGAGACGTGGTGTTGCTGACACATGGTCACGTATGGTCAGCAACACCACGGTCACATTCCTGAAGCCCCTTCATGTGGTGCCACCAACAGCTCCCTGTCCCCAGGGCCTCCGGCCAGGGTCCTTCCAGCCGGCAGTGGTCTCCTCGAACATGTGCTCCTTCTGTGGTTTCTACTTAGAACAGTTTCCTGTTTCAACCTGCCAGTTCCTTAAAAGCATTAGGTTGAGGTTTTGCCATATGACTCCACTCTGTTTTTATAAAGGGGTGGAGGGACCCCTCCTGGGATCCGAGCCCAGAACAGAAATTCCACATGAATTAAGGGTATATGGAGGGTGGGAGTCTGTCTCCTGGATAGAAAAAAAAAAAACCTAGCCTGGCCAGGAGTGGTTTTCAGAGGGATGGGAGAGTTCCTCTCTCAGCCACATCCCTCCATCTACCAGACTTGCTTAGGAGGCTGCCTCATGTCCCCTTTCTGGCCCTCAGTTTCCCCATGTTTGTGAAGGGTTGGATCCTTGCTCTAGGCTATAGGCATGCCCGGGTCTCTAGGTTAGACTCTTCAGTGTTATTTCAGTAATTGTAACAAGGAGCAGCAATGTACTCGTATAACCCTTACTGTGGTGCATGCGATGCTGTGGGTTAAGGCACTGGATCGCAAGGTCAGTTTGAACCACAAGGTCGCCGGTTCAAGCTCACCAGCCACTTCTCAGAAACCCTAGACAGTGTCACTATGGTTCAGAACCAACTCAAAAGCACTTAACAACAACAACAATGGTGCACTTAATATTCATAATAACCCTCTGCAGGGGCACTTACTGTCCCCATTTCAGAGATGTGAGACAGGACCCCACAGAGGTTCATAAACTTGCCCCGTGGTTACTCTGTTTACTAAGTTGACGAATCAGGATGGGAACCCTGGCAATTTGGCTCCAAAACACTCCACCAGCCCTCTCAAAATCAGGCCTTTCTGGGGGTGGACAGCTTGATATTAAGAGATAGAATTGGTCCCAGAGGGCCCAGATTTGAGTGCTGGGTGACCTTGGAAAAGTCAGTGAATCCCTTTGCCTCAGGTACAAGTGGAGGTTCATGAAGCCTTGCTGATAATCTCCAGGTTGGAGTGCAAGGCATTGGTGGCTCAGTGGTGGAATTCTTACCTTCTGTGCTGGAGAACTGGGTTTGAGTCCCGATCAATGTATTTCCCACACTGTCATCACTCACCTGCCAGTGGAGGCTTACATGTTGCTATGATGCGAAGCAGGTCAGGTCTCAGCAGAGCGTCCAGACTGTAACAGACTCAGAAGAAAGACCTGGCACTCTGTGTCCAAAAAATCAAGCAATGACAACCCTCTAGAACATAACAGTTCCATCCCCAGCTAAGCATGGGGACAGCGCAGGACTGGGCAGTGTTTTGGGGAATCTCACACCTGTTGCCATCCGTCGACTCCAATTCATGGCAACCCCATACATTGTAGAGTAGAACTGAGCTCATAGGGTTTCCTTGGCTGTGATATGAATGGAAACAGATCGCCAGCCCTTTCTTCCTTGGTGCTTCTGGGTGGGTTTGAATGGCTAGCTCTGCTGTTGGTGGCATGGTTGTTAAGTGCCATCGAGTCTCTAACAACTCACAGTGACCCTGTATGGGGTTTCCAAGGAATGACTGGTGGGATTGAACTGGTGATCTTCTAGTTAGCAGTCCGGTGCTTACCTTAGTTGTACACAAATTTAAGGTAATGCTTACTCATGAAGAAGCCTCAGACCAAGACAAGTATTCTCCTTTTCAGTGATTATTGTTCCTACAGAAACCCTGATCTAGTCTCCCAAGCCTTTGGTTCCCAGAAAGTCCACCCAGCTCTACTTCTACCAGGGAAGACCATCAGAAGAAAGGTCCATTCAAGGAATCCTGACAGTTCCAAAGCCCCTCACTGGCCCGGGGGTGAGACCTGGAGGGGATAGCTGCGCCTTCTTAGCAGCCTGCGTCAGCTCTACAGAGTGGACGGCTGGTGTGAGAGTAAGGCACCTCCACCTGCCTTGTGAATGTGTATACAGGCATCTGGAAACCCACCTCAGCCACTTGTTCCAGATTCTTCTACCCTTCTGCCTTCCCAGCATCCTTGTGAGCATCTCAGAGACATCTCCAATTTAACACTAACAGATCCCTGATGTCCCCCTGAAACTGGCTCCTCCCCTGGTCATCCCTGTAAGCGATATGATGAACCACGCAGACTGCCTAGACACCAACCTTGTAAGAATCCTCAACCCCTTTTTCCATCACAGCAACTACCCAGTCCATGAGCAAATCATATTGTCCCTTTGACTCTGCTACCAACATCACAGGCCAGTGAGAGATGGTGACCGCCACCATCTTCTGCTTGGTTTTCTCCAGTAGCTTGCTGCCAGCCTCCTTGTATGCACTTTGGTTCAGTCTATTTTCTACAAGCCAGCAGGATCCTGTAAGAACACAAATGCATTGTATCAGCCTCCTTCTTAAAACCTTCCATGACTTAAGTTATGAATTGGATGTTGTGTCTCCCAGAAAAATGTACTAAAGTCCTAATCTCTAGTACCTGTGAATGTGTCGTTGCTTGGAAATAGGGTGTTTGAAGATGTTATTGGTTAAATTAGCATTAAGTTATACTGGGGTAGGGTGCATCCTGCTCCAATCGGAATGGTGTCACTATAGAAGAAAAAGACACGCAGAGGAAGGACAACCCCGTGAAGAAATATCTACACACGGACGAGAACTTGTGGCTGCCAGGAACTAGGAGGATTTTCACCTTGAGACTTTAAAGTGACTATGGATCAGCCAATGTGTTGGTTTGAGATCCTAGCCTCCAGTAAATGTCTATTCTTACAATCCACCCAGTGTGTGGTATTCTGTGATAGCCACCTTACGAAACTCACCCAGCTTTCAGTTACACAAAGATAAAAATCCAAACTTCTTACATAGTTTTGAGACTCTAGGAGATCTGCTTAACCATCTGGTCCCATCTTGTACCTCTCTCCCTCCTGCTGATTTGCTCATGCTACACTGGTCTTCTTTTTGTTTCTCCAACAAGCCAAGTTCATTTCTACCTCAGGACCTTTGCACCTTTGCAGTCTGCCTGCTGAGAACAATCTACCCTTAGTTGTTCTTGGGGGTCCTTTGTCATCGCTGAAGTTTCAGTTCAGTGGTCACTTCTTCAAAAGACCCTTCCCCAACCACCCTATCTACATTTACTCCCTAACCCCAATCATGTCTCTCAGTGCCTCTACTAACTTTTACAGCATTTATTATAATCTGAAATTATCATGTTTATTCATTTACTCACTTTTTTACCACCCTGCCCCCTCTACTAAAATGAGAAAGGCTATGAAGGCTGGGCATGCATGTATATTCATTATGGGGAACCAACACATAGAAAGCACTCAAGAAATCTTTGTTGAATGGACCACTGCACATACTATCTGACCTGAGCTTCAGTTTCCCCAACAGTAAAATGAAGACGACTCAAACTTGTTATATCAGAAGACTCTCTGGACTCACTCAGGGATGACTGGATGATGAACAGATGGTTTCTGGGAGTTTTATTAAAGCCACCCAGGGCAAAGGAATTATCAGGAAGAACACGGAGAACAACAAAAAAATGGGGTATCTAATTCTGGTTCTTTCCCAGTTGGTCAATTTCCTCATGGCTGCCCTAGCAGAGGTAGCATCTGCCACTGCCCAATGAGAGCTCTGCCCAGCGGATAAAAGGAACCAGAGGAATGTGCTGGCAAGGCTGGCATCCTTGTCCTCTCAAGGCTGTAAATGGCTTTCCTGCTCCCACAGGTTCAAAGAGCACTTCATTTCACAGCAAAAGTACAGCTAATGAGAAACAGATTCACTGGCTCTGGCCACAGCTCCGAGAGCTCAGGAGGCAAAGGAACGACCCTTAGAACCTGGATCCGAATGTGTGCACTGAAGGGCCTCATTCTCCTCCTCTCCTCTGGGGCCCCAGAGCTGTTGCAATGTCAGAGGAAGGGGTTACTGAAAGATGGAAGTGGGCGTAAGAGTAGAGTTCCCATAGATGGTCTTGAGGGACCTTGGAGAGGGGGACTTACAAGCTATGGAGCTTCAAATCATACCGAGTTCTTTTCAGGCCTGAAAGCCAAGTTGGGTAATACCTAAGAATGAAAACAATTGCCTTGTACCAGGGGCCTATCAAGGAGCAGTAATGGGATGGCGTAGTGGAAAGGCCACTGGCTCTGAGGCCACACAACTTGTTTGTGGACTCTGGGCCTCAGTCTTCTCAGCTGTACAATGGGCACATCAGTGGAGATCTGTGAGAATCCTGACATTGTTGTCCATCATGTAGCAAAAATAACACTAGAATCAAGGCCAGAAGTCTAGTGTTCTAGCCTTCACTCAGCCACTGACCAAGTATGTGATTTTTGTCAAGACAGGTTGGGGGTTGGGGGGTGAGATAATGAAAAAGACCTAAGTTGCAAGTCTGGTTCTTCTTACTTCATGAGGAGACCCTTGGTGTCTCTGGAGCTCTATTTACTCATTAGATGTAGTTGTCACTTGCTGTTGAAACAGTTCTTGCTCATGGCCACCCCATGTGTTACAAAGTAGAAATACTCCATAGCATTTCCTGGTTGTTATCTTAACAGAAACAGGTTGCCAGTCTTTTCTTCCATGGTACTCCTGGATAGCTTCAAACCTTTAGGTTAGCAGTCAAGTGCAAAGCATTTTTATCACCTAGGTACTTTCCTCTTCTGTAACCACAGCCAATAATATGAACCTCTTCAGCATGTGATGAGGAATAAATGAGAAGAGTCACATGAACTACTAGTTTGAAGGCAGGGGATGGACCTAACTTGCCCAAAGGTCTTAGATGGAACAGAGAAATCTGTGACCAAACCCAGGCTGGACAAGCCCAAGCAGGACCCATAATCAAACAATACAGTGAAAGTAACAAATAGTTGAGTGGTAGTAATGCCCCATGTGTTATGTTAAATGTCATATATTATCTTCACAAAAACCACACGAGGAAGTTACTATGTTGTTGTTGTTGTTGTTAAGTGCCATCAAGTCACTTCTAACCCTTAGCAACCCTGTATAGGGTTTCTGAGGAGCAGCTGGTGAGCTTGAACTGCTGACCTCGCAGTTCAAACGACTTTGTAGTCTAGCGTATTAACCCACAGCACCATACCAGGACTATGGTGGTAGTGGTTATGTGCCATAGAGTCGGTTCCAACTCATAACAACCCTATACAGGGTTTCTGAGGCTGTAAATCTTTACGGAAGCAGAAAACCTCATCTTTCTCCCATGGAACAGCTGGTAGTTTTGAACGGCTGACCTTAGCCTGATATGTAACTACTACGCTACCAGAGCTACTTAGACCAGGACTATAATTTCTCTTAAATGCCTAAAAAACAGGGCTTGAACCAAGGATGCTGGACTCCAGAAGATGTGCTAGGTCACTAAATTATCCTTCAAAGCGTATCTCTACAACTTTCTCCTCCTTCCCCTGAGAGCCTAATTGTCTCGTGGAGCCAAAGTAGTACCCATTTTCAGTGGACCCCAAATATCCAAGCACAAAGGATGTCCAGCAGATTCCCTTTGCTCTTCTTACTCTCTAGCGTGTTAGGAGAAATATTTCCCCAATTCAACAACAAACATTTCATGAACACTTACTTGTATTCCAAATGCCTGACAGCGGCCAGAACAGAAAAAGAGAAATCCCTGTCCCCATGTGCATCGAGCTTATATTCAGGAGAGACGGTGAGGGTAGACAAGAAAGGGAAATAAAACCAGGTAAACCAGTTGTCATTGTGTTGATTTCGAGTCAGGAGTCACCTGCAAACCCCTGTGTAGAACTCTGCTCCACAGGATTGTCAGCAGAAGATTTTTCAGAAGGAGATTGCTATACCTTTCCTCTGAGGTGTTTCTGG
>NW_006408594.1:11051207-11056152 GCF_000296735.1 Chrysochloris asiatica
AATGAAGAGAGAACCACGTGGGTAATCATTCACAGGGGAGTTCATCTCTGGCTTTTTAAGATGAGGATGATTTCACCAGACAGAAATGAAAAGAAAGAATTCCAAGAAGAAAGAGCAGTCATAAAAGAAAAAAAATTATGCAGAGCATGTTTGGGAACACAGAGTATTCTTATATGACTGAAGCGCAGGGTGAATAAAAGAGAGGCCAAGACTGAAGCGGATGATAGGAATTCTGAGCACTCTCCAGTAAGTCATGGGGCCATCCTCAAGTAAGGATATGACACAGTCAGATCTGCATTCTACTCACCTGTCTTCCGCTTCACAAATCCTCTCTTCAGCTGTATCTAAAATGATGTTAAGTCTATCTTTTGGATACTTAAAAGAAGCCCTGGTAGCATAGTGGATTATGAACTGCACTGCTAACATCAGGGTCAGCAGTTCAAATCTACCAGTCGCTCTGAGAGAGAAAGATAAGGATTTCTGTTCCCATCAAGGCTGTAGCCTTGGAAACCCTATGCAGGGTCGCTGTGAGTCAGAACTGACTTGATGGCACACCACCAAAATCACTTCATTTTATCTTTGAGTCCTAGAGTTTCTAAATTTTTTGATGTGAATTTCACTTCTCTGTAGGAAGTCTCATCTTTTACTTTCTTGAACATATCAATCACTGTTATTTTAAAATCTGTGCCTGATAGCACCAACATATGGATCACTTGTGGATTATTATTTTTTTATATATCATTTTATTGTGGTTTGGGTGAAAGTTTCCAGAGAAAATTAGTTTCCCGTTTGACAGTTTGGGCACATTTTGTTTCGTGACATTAGTTGCAATTGCTTCAATGTAATAGTGCTCTTCCTACTTTCTCCCTGGATTCTCTGCTTCCATTATTCCATGCTTTCTGCTCCTTCCTGCCTTCTGAACCTTGTTTTGCGGCACATGCTGCTCTTTTGTTCCCATATGGTTGATTGTTCTGAGGAGTATGTCCCTTGTTCACTTTCTAGACCTGTCTATTGATTGGTGGAAAGGTGATCTCCAGAAGTGGGCTCACTTCTATGGGTCATATCTCAGACCAGTAAGTCTTTATTTTTAAAAATGATTTTGAACTTTGTTTTACATTTCCCCCCATTCTGTCCAGGACTTTCTATGGTGATTCTGATCAGAGTGGTTGGTAGTAGTAGCTGGGAACATTCTAGTTTTTCTAGTCTCAGGCTAGTGGAGACTGTGGTTCATGTAAGTTTTTTTTTTTTTATTTTCTTCACTCTCCTTTGCTCTGTGGATCTATTTACATTGTCTACTTTCTTCTTTTGGTTTTTAGTCCTTTGGTTTTGTCTCATAGTATGTTTGACTGCCGTTAGGTGAGGTGCCCAGCTCTAGTCCAACCAGTGGACACCTGCTACTCATTAAAAGCAGGACAGTGCTTCTCGGAAGGGCCTGGTGTGTAAAGCAAACACTATGATTGATTGATGCGGTGGGGCAGAGTCTGGGGAGATTGTGATGGAGAGGGTTGAGTGGTAAGGAGGGATTAAGAACGGGGAAATGGAAGAATGTGGAGGACAAGGGTGTGAACTTCCTAGCCTGGGCCCACTCTGTAATAATTGCCTATTAGCCAGACAGGGAGCAATATAGCACCGATCTCTTTCCACTCCACCCTGCTCCAGCTGGGAAAGACATCCTGGCTGTGTAAACTAACCTTATGAGTCGAATTCCAAGAAGGCCAAGGAATTTGACAGGAAACAACACAAGCTAGTCGCCTCAGATCTCTGTCTGGGCTTGACGTGATTGGATCTGAAGTAACTACAGAGTCTCATTACTAAACGTTTGTGAACTCCTACAAACCCATACACATACTTATATGCACAAACAGGAAGGTTTAAGACAAGGCCACTTCAAGGGTGAGACCATTAGAGGTCTCTGTACAGGAATTGAGACCAAGCCTTCAATTCCAAGTCAGATCCCCAGTGGAAGGTGTTTGATAGATCTTGCCACTCAACTTCCAAAAGTTTGTCTCCACAGCCAAAAATCCTTCCCCTCTGTCCCCACTCTTCAGCATGACTCTTCTTATGAGGTGGGGGCAGCTCAGAGATGGGTGTTTCTGAGTGCAGGGTGAGCCTTCTCCGCCAAGAGCTGGTCTTGCCAGTCACTTCCTTTGTCTCAGCCCTCAGCCTGCCCAAGACTGACATAACCCTGTCCCCTACAACCCTCCTCTCCCCTAATAATAAAGAGCCACACCAGAGTCTGAGATTGCTAGGCTGGCCCTACTCCTTCCTGAGTGTGTCTAGCTGACAGGCAGAATCCCTTTCAGCACCATGCATAGTCCTCAAAATTTAGGATGAACTGTTCTCCCCACATCTCCTGAACTGGGACCTGTTCATCTGATATAAGAAATGATGTCACATACTGGACTCCAAAGACCTAGTCGCATAGAGGACATTTTCTTGGGTTGAATCTGGAATGAGTCCAACTGACCTTGAAGTAGACAGGAGGTATAGCATCATGGGCTCCGGGCTGAAATGTGGCAGGGATCACATTCTAACTCTGCTGGCTTCTTAGCTTACAGAACAATGCAAGTTGTTTAAGTTCATTTTTTTTCTGTGTAAAACTGGGATAGATACCCCAATAGGGTCATATGCAGATTAAATGAGTCTATGGATGTAAATTGCTTAGAACAATTCCTAGGACCTATGGAGTACTTAATACGTGATGCTGTGTGCAGTCAAGTGAATTCCAACTCATGGTGATATCACAGGACAGAGTGGACCTGCCCCCTAGGGTTCCCTAAGTGGTCATCTTTACAGAGAGAGATTTCCAGGTCTTTTCTCCTATGGAGCAACTGAGCACTCAGCCACTGAGCCACCAGGGCTCCTTCAATAAGTATATAGCAAGTATTATTAATTAATGGGGTTATATTCAGTTTCCCCTGATGCTATAGGGTTAGTGAGGCGTCATTAGTAGCTGCAAGGAGAAATTGCCACCTTCTTCAGTATAGAGTTTAAGTTCTGTGTTGGAATCAAGCAATTTCTCTCACAGAAGAGAATTAAGTGATTCTATACCAAGGAATTTGTTAACCCTCTGAATTGCAGACAGATAGACAGACTAACAGATATATGCCTGGTTTCAGACAGATGGACACACAGAAAGAAACATGTCCAAGAAGGCAGACCTAATGAACAGTTGAAGGATGAGCTAATCTAGTCCAGGTCTTTGCTCTTTGGAGCTGAGCGTTCTGCCTGTCCCAGGAAAGATTCTGAAAGAAATTGGAAGGAGGAAGGAGGGATGTCCTCTTCTCAGTAACCAGTCATGTGCTCATTAAAATGCCCAGGCCTTTGATGGAGATCTATCTCCTTGTAGCCCCTCTCTCCTCTGATCCTTTCCACCAATGCTCTAAGGTTTGGCTGACAGCTGCCTCCTGCAGAGAGCTCTCCCCATTTCTCTAGGGCTTCTGGATCCATCTTCTGCACTGAGATCTAAAGCCTCAGTAACTAAGTGTTACTTAGTTATATAGCTCCACTGTTGTCCATCTATCACTTCATACCGGGCAGTTCCGGCTTCCCTCTTAAAGACAAGAACTGTTACTTTTCTTTCCTGAATGCCTCTCCTTGCGTGCTGCCTCGAAATGTCCAGGCCATACTTTCACAGTTATTAATGACATGCTGACTGATTTTTAGAAAAGAAATAGATACGATAACTTGAATCATTTTCCAGAGCGTGCTCTAATCTAACTGATGCCAAGCACTTGTTCCTTAAACAGCAAGAGGTATTGTGAGAAAAGAAGATTCCACAGTTTAAAACAGCTAGGAGTCACTGAGTTAAATCAAGATAAGCAGGTTCATGATAAGAAATACCCAAAACTCTGACATGCTAACAATTGTTTTAGGAGTATACTGGAGTCAGTCCTTACTGGCTCAAGAGAGCAGTTTCTGCACATCTCCCCAGTCCGTGTTGAATGACATAACAGAGCCCATCCGCCATGATGGGAGCATTTACACCACAGGAATCAGCAAACCCTGCAAAACTAGGATTTTTGTTTTGGGTTGTTGTTTTTATTCACAGAGTTGGTTTATTGTTCTACTACCCTTCAAAAAGTGACTCTGGCATGCAGGTTTTCCTAATGTATTTGCCCATAGAGATTCCATACCATGTTGTGGGAATCATCTGGGGCACGTAGTAGTGTTGCATGGCATACATTTTAGGAAAAGCTGGTCTGTGCAAAGCTGTTATTTTTGTTGTATGCCATTGAGTCAGTTCCAACTCAGAGTGGTCCTATGTTGTTAAGTGCCATTGAGTCGGTTCCAGCTCATAGCGACCCTGTAAAGGGTTTCTGAAGAGTGGCTGGTGAGTTTGAACTGCCAACCTTTTCGTTAACGGTCCAGTGCTTATCCCACAGTGCCACGCCAGGACTCCCAGTGACCCTATAGGAGACAGGAGAATGTCCCCATAGGGTTTCCTAATCTGTAATGTGTATGGGAGCAGACCACCAGATCTTTTCTTGTGCAGAGTGACTGGTTGAACCATAGACCTTCAGATTAGGAGTCAAGCGCAAATATTACACTGCCCCCAAACACCAAAATCATTGCCATTGGGTTGATTCTGACTCAGCAACCCTATAGGGCAGGCTAGAACTACCCCATAGGGTTCCCAAGGGAAACAGACTGCCACATCGTTCTCTCATTGTTGGAACCACTGATGTTTAGGTGTAAGATAGCAGTTAAGCTTTTAACCACAGCACTACTGTGGCTGCTTTATACAAAGATATTGACTAAATGCCTAGAGTGATGAATGGGAGGGGCTACTGCAGTTTTGGAAGAAGTGCAGCCAGAGTGCTCCTTGGAGGCCAGGATGGCTAAGCTTCGTCTCTCATACTTTGGACATACACTGGAGAAGGATATCATGCTGGGTAAGGTGGAGGGTCAGAGAAAAAGAGGAAGACCCCCAACAAGATGGATC
>NW_006408594.1:11056517-11068539 GCF_000296735.1 Chrysochloris asiatica
GGGAGGGGCTACTGGATTGATGAATGGGAGGGGCTACTGCAGTGTTAACTGGGAGGGGCTACTGGAGTGATGAGAGGGAGGAGCTACTGTAGTGATGAGAAAAAGTAGTCACTGTGTGCCAAGCATGAGGTCAGTGCTTTACATACGTTATTTTATTTAATTCCAACAACATTGGAGATATATATATTATATATTTTTTTCTAAATGTGGAAATGAAAGATCAAAGACTTTTCCAACTTCACACAACCAGGAAGTGGCAGCACAAAGCCTGTCAAAATCAGAACTACCAATGTCTACAAAGTAGCATTTGCAAGATGATTTATGTCATCGTTTTGGAAGAGTTGGTAAAGAGTAGTAGGCAGGTTGTGAGGTGTACAGGCATTTAGAATTACCAGACAATTCTAGAAAATAAACTGAAAAGCTCATTGAAAATCTCAGCTGATCTATGGTCCTTAGTTGTCTTCCTACTTGTCATCTGTCATGAACTGGCTTTCCAGAAAAACCCAGTTTCCAAAATCTCTTGGACACATTTAAATAATCCCATAGTATGTTTCTGAGGTCCATCTGCTGCTCCCCAGAGACAATTCTAAGGTGCAGCCAGAGTTGAGAACCCCTGACATTGACACCGATGGTCCCTCAGTGACTCTTCAGACCATCTCTCCCATTTCACAGAGGGAACATGACCTGTCTGGAGTCACAAACACACAACTGCAGAGCATTTTCTAAAGCCTGGGTCTCTTTACTCTTATACGATGCTCTTTCCACATAACAGGATGGGTTTTCAGACCTCACTGTCTAAAAAGAGATGATTTCAGCTGAAACCCAAACCTATTTTGGATAACTGAGGGCTGACTATTTTTCCCCGCGGAAAAGCTAACCTTATCAGCTGAGGGCATTCAGGAAAAGACGCACTTCCTTGTAAGGAGACCTTTATCCTGAGTTGCACACAGAATAAGGCCATTTAATGCTTCCCAGGCATTCTGTGCTCATTCTGGAGAGCCCTCCTAGCCTCAAATAACTGGTTACTGGGAGGGTCACCCAGAGAGGATTTTCCCCCCTGCCACAGCAACATTTTGTGTTCTGTGGTATGGTTTCCCAAGAAATTGATGTGGATTTTGATGGATGTTGCTGTGTATTTTGATGAGTCCCTAGAACATCTGTTTGCTGGGACACCTTGCCAAGTCTGTTGTTGTCAGTTACCATCAGGTCAATTTCCATTCATGGTTACCTTACGTAACCATGAATTGTACTTCCTATTACTCCACGGTTGTACTTGATGCTGCCTATTTTCATGATCCTTTTATGTTCGAGTCCATTGTTGTGAATTTTTTGTCAAATGTCAAATTCTCACTGAGGATTCCCCTGATTTTCTTCTCAGTTTTGACATTCAGTTATTCATAAACTAGAATGTTAAGTCTGAGTGGAAGCTCACCCTACCTGGGTGAAGAGTTACATTCATCAAAATGTACCTGAAGGTGGTCTTTAAGAAAGAAGTTGGGGCTCACTAGAAGCCTGGGAAACTTCTTCCCACAGAGCTTAATTTGGAAAATTCTAAATTGAGGTGAAGCTAAAAGCTCAGAAAACATTTCCTGTAAATCCTGCAGTATTTAACCTTGAGCTTCAAACTATTTGTGGGAAAATTCCATTATCTTTTCATCCCATTGTTCCATGAACTTTTGGAAGTCCCCTTGTCTAATTTTCTGGCGAACCTTTTAAGACTGTTCAGTGTTTGAAGTTCTCTGTTGAAATGCCTGGCTTTGATCTTAGAAGAGTTCATTCATTCATTCATTCATTCACCCATTCAACAAATATTGATTGAGCATCTGTCCTAGGTTTGTGGATCCAGTGATGGAGATGCTGTTGTTGGATGCCTTTGAGTTGGTTTCGACTCATAGCACCCCTATGCTATGAGCACCCCTAAACAGAAAGACATCCCACCAGGCTCTGTTGCCATCCTCACAATTGTTGCTGTGTTTGAGCCCATTGTTGTTGCCTGTGTGACAATCCATCTCATTGATGGTCTTCCTCTTACTCAATGATCTTCTACTTTACCAAGCATGATGTCCTTCTCCATGGACTGGTTCCTCCTGACAACACCTTCAAAGTACGAGAAACGAAATCTCACCATCCTTTCATCTAAGGAGAAGTACGGCTGTACGTCTCCAAAGACAGATTTGTTTGTTCTTCTGATAGCGCCTGGTACTTTCAATATTCTTCTCCAACACTATAATTCAAATATATTGATTCTTTTATAGTCGTCCTTATTCATTATGCATATGAAGTGATTGAAAATACATATGACTTGGATCATAACCACCTTAGTCCTAAACAAGACATTTTTGCTCTTGAACATTTTTTAAAGAGGTCTTGTGTAGCAAGTTTGCCTAATGCAATACATTGTTTGATTTCTTGATTGCTGCTTCCATGAGCACTGATTGTGGATCCAAGCAAAATGAAGTCTGACAGCTTCCATGTCCTCTTCTGACTCTTCCTTGAGTTTCTGATAGCTCCCTGTTGATATATTGCAGCAACCATTTTCAAATTATCTTCAGCAATATTTACTTGCATGTGGTAGTAATAATTTTCACATTCTGTTGGTTCACCACTCTTTGGAATGGGCACAAATATTGATCTATTTCAATTGGTTGGCCAGATAGGTGTGTTCTCAATTTCTTAGCGTAGACAAGTGAGTGTCTCCAGTGCTTTACCAGTTTGTTGAAACATTTGTATTCCATCAATTCCTGGAACCTGGTTTTTCACTAAGGCCTTCAGTGTAGCATGAACTTCTTCCTCCAATGCAGTAGGGTCTTGATTATATGCTACCTCTTGAAATTGTTAAACATCAACCAATTCTCTTTCGTACAGTGACTGTGTATTCCACTGATGGAGAGAGTGATGGACAAAAGAAAAATGTGTGTGTCTACTAGACAGGGAGAGTTACATCCTATAAAAGCCATGACAAATATATAAGGAAATGTAAGTAATGGCCACATGCTATGAGGTAAGTGCACAGGTGAAAGTGGAGAAGGTCAAATCCAGGACAAAATGCTTTCACATGAGGGTAACAGAAGGCTCCTCTGGACTGTGGTTTCAAAGGCTGAACAAGGGGAAGCACATTTCAGACAGATGAAACTGTCCATATAAAGGCCCAGAGATAGGACAGGGCTTGACACAAAGAAGCCAAAGAAAGGCATGGGATGATGTAGAGGAAGAGGAAAGAAGATGAGCTTGGGTAGATCAGCAAAGATCAAAACCTGTAGGCCTCATTGGACAAAATAAACTAGCTAGATGTAATTCCAAGTACAGTGGGAACCCATTGAGAGCTTCAAGCTGATACACCATACCAGGTTTCCTGGAAAATTGCAACAGGACCCTGAATCAGATAGTTGAAATTAGGAAACTCACCAGCTGTCCTCTTGAGGCTGACCGTGGTAAGAAGAGCCAAACTACCACAATCAACTCAATCAGTCAGTCAACTCCTATTCATTGTCCTCAATACTGGAATACAGTGAACAAGGCGCACTAGACAAGTCCCAAGGAACTTACTTCTATCTAGTGGGGGTTGTGATTGTTAGTTACCATCAAAGTGGCTCCAATTCATGGTGACCTTAGGTACAACAAAACAAGAGCCTTGCCTGGTCCCGCCCCATCTTTATGGTCATTACTGTTTGAATCCATTGATGTGTTAGTCCATCTCACTGAGGGCTTTCCTCATTTTCATTGTCCCTCTACCAACTATGCTGGACTTTCCCAGAGCTGTCTTTCCTGTTGATGATGCAAATGAGCTGGAGTCTCGACACCCTCACTTCAGAAGAGCATTCTGTTGGTATTTCTTCTAAGACTGATTTGTTTGTTCTTCTGGAAATCTGCAGTCTCTTCAGAATTCTTCGTCAGCACCACAATTCACCTCCACCAATTCTTCTGGTCTTATTTTTTCATGGTCTATTCTAGTGGGGAACATAGACAATGGAAAATTAATAAGAAAACAAATCATGGAAAGTTCTATATAAAAATTAGAACGGAGTATTGTTATAAAGAGTGCCTGGGCTCAGGGAAACACACAAACACAACTGTACAAGAGGAGAGTGAAGAGGAAGAGGTTGATGAAACGGGTGTGGAAGTTAAGGACATCGAATTGGTCATGTCACAAGCAAATGTATCAAGAGCAAAGGCAGTCCAAGCCCTGAAAAACAACAGTAATGATGTTGTAAATGCCATTATGGAATTAACCATGTAACCATCTGAAAACAAGGACTATTTTTGATGTTGCAGAAGAGTAGCTGCAGTTTGGTTTGAAATTTGTACTGTTTCTATCATTAATAAAGTTATGACTTCTTGTTGGATGAAAGAAAAATAAAAAGTGCCTGGGGAGACAGAGAGAAGGAGGAAGTTTCATTAGACAAGGCATTCAAGGAAGGCTTGTCTGAGGGGCTGGTATTTGAGCAGAAACCTGAATGGTGAGAGGCCTTTGGCCTTGGGGAAACTAGAGAGAGCACTCCTAGAAGATGGAAACGCAAATGCAAAAGTAGCCTTCATTGGTGCTCAGTCACAGAGGTGAGCTTAATCTGAATGAGGTTCTCCTACTAGGATTAAGAACTCCAGAGATCTAGGATGTAGGGTGGAAACAGAGGTAACTAGAGTCACAGTACCAGGCCACAGTGTGCTAGATACCCAGAAAAGCAGCTACCAAGGTATGGAGTCCTGGTGTGGTGCTGTAGGATAATGCACTGCAAGGTCGGTTTGAACCACAAGGTGGGCAGTTCAAACTCACCAGTGGCTCCTCGGAAACCCTATACAGACTCGTTATGAGTGAGAACTGACTCAATGGCACTTAACAACAACAACAATAAGCTGTGGTCAGGAAGAAAAGATATCAGATGCTCAATCAGAGGGTCCACTGTTCACTGGCCCACTGGTCAACTCCTGGAGGCAAGCATTTCTAAGAAGATGTTCAAACTTGGTATTGATCAAGAGAATCATGTTTTCATAAAATAGACAAGCTGTCCATTTTAGCCAGTCAGGATGGTTGGCAAAGATGATACTCAGGAGTGTTGAACAGACTAGTTTTTCTTGTAATGAACTGAGATTCACTCAAGTTATAGCAAGTTAGGGGGCATTGGTGGTTCCGTGTAGAATTCTCAGCTTCCGTTTGGGAGACCTGGGTTTGATTCCTGGTCAGCATGCCTCATGTACAGCCACCACTAATCTGATGAACAGGTTTCAGTAGAGCTTCCAGACTATGGTATACCAAGAAGAAAGGCTTGGTGATCTATTGCTGGAAATCAACCAATGAAAGCCTTATAAACCACAGGAGTTCAATTCCCAACCAATCATGAATGGAGCTGGGCTGGGCAGCATTCATTCCACTGTGCATGGGGTCACTGTAAGTCAGGGGCCAACTCAGTGGCAGCTAACAGCAACAACATACCAAGTTAACCAGAGGGAAGGGATATAGGCAGTTATTCTGGGAATCTGGTCACACCAGAGGAGAATAAGAAAGGCCTGGTGAAGGGCAGGAACATTGGAAAACCCTGCTTCTCCATCAACATCACTCAGTACTTGGTGGGCTTGTTCATCTCTCTGCCTCTTACAAACAATTCCTCTGGCTCCTCCCAGTTTTACTTCCATGTTTCTCTGATTGATACATGTTTACTGATCCCCTTTAGCCACTGTCTAGTTACTGAACTTTCCCTTCACTACCCGGTCAGTCCTTTCCTTGTTCCCAAAGCAACTTCTCAAGAGCGTAAATCTGCTTGACTGAGATCAGCTCCTTGTGCCGTCATTTGGTGTCCTTGGTTCAAGTGTCCACTCCTGATCTACTCAGCTAGAATAAAACTCAGCATTGGAGCATGGGGGTGTGGGGGGTATCTCATAATACAGATCTCGATCACCAGTCCACAGAGCGAAGATTCATGTACAAAGCCATTCACTGAAGCATTCTTTGTAAAGGTAAATTAAAGTAACCTGAATAATTACCAGTAGAGGGTTAGTGATATAAGCCAGGATGTCATCTGTTGTTGTTGTTGTTTTTTTTTTTTTCTTTTTTTGTTAGGTGCCATCGAGTCGGTACCAACCCATAGCGACCTTATGCACAGCAGAACGAAACACTGCCTGGTCTTGGGCCAACCTCACCACTGTTGCCATGCTTGAGTCCATTGATGCTGCCACCTGGCCAATCCATCTCGTTGGGGGGTCTTCCTCTTTTTCTCTGACCCGCCACCTTGCCAAACATGATATCCTTCTCCAGCAACTGGTCCCTCCTGACAATATGTCTGAAGTATGAGAGACGAAGTTTGGCCATCTTGGCCTCCAAGGAGCACTCTGGCTGCACGTCTTCCAAAACGGATCTATTGGGTTTTTTGGCAGCCCATGGCACTTTCAATTGGAGAAGACTCCAACACCATAACTAAAAGCATGAATTCTTCTACGGTCTTCCTTATTCACTGTCCAGCTTTTGCATGCATATGAGGTTATTGAAAATACCATGGCTTGGGTCAGGCACACCTTAGTCCTCAAGCTGACATCTTTGCTCTTCAACACTTTAAAAAGGTCTTGTGCAGCAGATTTGCCTAATGCAATATGTCATTTGATTTCTTGACTGCTGCTTCCGTGAGTGTTCATAGTTGATCCAAGAAGAATGAAGTCCTTGACAACTTCGATCTTTTCTCCGTTGATAAGAATGCTGTTTATTGGTCCAGTGGTGAGGATTTTTGTTTTCTTTACGTTGAGATGTAATCCGTACCAAAGGTTGTTAAGTACCATCATATTGGTTCCAACTCATAGCAACCCTGGATAGGTTTCTGAGGAGTGTCTGGTGGGTTTGAACCACTGACCTTGTGGTGAGTTATTGTTGTTGCTGTTAAGTTCTGTCAAATCGATACCAACACATAGCGACCCTGTATAGGGTTTCCAAGGAGCAGCTGGTGAGTTTGAACTGCCAACCCTGTGGTTTGCAGTCCAGTGCTGAACTTAGAGTACCACACCAGAATCCTCAGGATATATGCAATGAATGTTCTGCAACCATGAAAAAGAAGAGTGTACCTTCCTAAATGTTGGTCTAGAACATTTCTATAAGACATTCTTAACAACAACAACAAAAGACAAAAGGTGACTAAGTAATCGACATGGTATGATCACACACACATATGTAAGGTATATTTTAAAAGTTATGGAAGAATCCCAGTGGTGGGACTGTGGATGATATTCAGTTATATCTTTAAACTCCTTTGGTTTTTCCAAATGTTTTGCAATGAGTAATTATTATTTTTGCATTTGGAATTGTTCCTTTTTTTAAAAAAAAAAAAAAAAAGGCATAAAAAGCATGCTGGTCCCAAAAACCCAATGAAATTGTATTTTAATTAAAAAAATATTTTTATTTTCAAATTTAGTTAGAATTCACTCATTTTAGAACACACCAAGGATTGATTCAGGTTCCAGTTGAGCCTCTTGAGTTCCGTTTCATTTAAAAGCAAAAACAACTTTGATTCCATTTGGATTACATTTCCATAAAATTAATATTGCGGTTTGGTTTAGGGTTCAGCAGTTGAATAACCAGTTCCTATTCTTGGTTCATGGTTTGATGCAGTTCAAGTCTTTCGTCAGATCGTCAGAATTCCCACAGTAACCCTGAGATAATTGGAATGAAGGCAGAGAGGGATTTGGAGATTGGATTTTCCAGAAAATTCCTTCTCAGCCAGGAAGGGCCTGTAACAGGCCATTTTCCCCCAGGACACAGGATGAAACCACAGCTGGGACACACCCCAAGAGAACCATTGAACCCAACTAAGATGTGGCCAGAACCACATTGCCCTGGGGCCTCAGCTCTACTTTGACACTTAACCTCCAGTTACTCCCATGTGACAGGAGGTAATCCATCCCCATCATTGCCCAGCAGAGCCCGGGGGCTTCCCTCTTGCATGCCAGGCCCACGCATGGTCACCCAAAACTGCTTAATCTGGACTTTGCCTCCTGAAATTAGATTCCTTCAGCATGAAGCAGTTGTTTGGCCACAGCTGGCCACACCAGAAATGGTTTGCTCAAGGACCTTGTGAGTGGTATTTCTGCAAGTCTTCTACCTAGGTCTCCAAGGGCAACCAAAAAAGCATCTTGCCCCTTATTAAGTTGTTTGAAGGTGTGCCCCCTGGCTGTGTGGAGGACCTGGTACCCTTCTCTCTTCAAATATGACCTAAAAGCAATGAACGGAAGGCAGGCATTATAAGAGTCAGAACAGACTCCAGAGTTCCTGCCCCAGAAGTTGCTTTTTTGCACTAAGAAACTATCTCATCAAGTCCGTTGGACCAACATGTTTTTATGTCTCTTAAAAAAAAAAAAAATCTCCAATTATGAAAATGATAGTTGCTCATTGGAAAAGATTCAGAAAAAACAAAGGCATTTGATTTTAAGCTGTGGTGCACAGCAGTAGCAAGTTTGGAAGGTGGGTCCAATGGACAAAGGGTTTCCACAGACATTGTGCTGTTGTTAGGTGCCATTGTGTTGTTGCAACTCCTGTACACAACAGAAGGAAACGCTGCACAGTCCTGCGCCAATCACTGTTACGTCTGAGCCTGTTGATGCTGCCATGGTGCCAATCCATTTCAATGGGGGTCACCCTCTTTTTCACTGACTCTTCAAGCATGGTGTCTTTCTCCAGTGACTGGTCCCTCCTGACAACATGTCCAAAGTATGAGCTGAAGTGTCACCATCCTTGCTCCTAAGGAACCTTCTGGCTGTACTTCTTCCGAGACACATTGCTTTATCTTCCTGGCAGTCCATGGTACTTTTTGTGCTCCCCTCTGGCTCTATGAGGGAGGTACAGTTGTACGCATTTTACAGATGACGTTATGGAGGTTTAGGCAGGTGAAGTGACTGGCCCAAGGGTATTGATAGAGAAGACTCTGGAAGCCCAGAACTTGGTTAGAATGGTACTCTCAGTTCAGGCCATCAGGTAGAGTCCCCACAGGGCCCCAGAGACCATCCAAGTCTTAGCCAGGAAGGAGGGTGGTCTAGAGAGTGGGAGAGCTGTGTTCAGACCATGGAACATCCAGCTGACTAACCTTGTGAAAATATCTTAAGCTATACCTCAGTTTCCTTATTTGTAAAAAAGGAGAGGAGAAGCACACATCCCTCACAGGTCGGTATGAATACTAAATGAAATAACCTTTCTGCAATTGCCTATGACGGTGCTTGCCACTAGTGGTGTACCAGGGGCAGGGTGATAAGGATGGTCCGCTTGGGATACAGGCAAGAAGGGACTACAATGTCTGTAGAGACTTTAAAAACAATGATCAAGCTGACTAAAATCCAGTCTGCTTTTTATTAACTCCCACCCACCAGCATTTCTACAAAATGTCAGTGACAAATACTCTTCATTGCCCCTGTGGACTACTCCAGCTGTCCCCAGGAATGCCACCACCTGCCACATATTTTTGTAGGTGTTGTTAAGTGCCACTGAGTTGGTTCCAACTCATAGCGACCCTGTATATGATCAGCTGGTGGTTTTGAACTGCCAACCTTGTGGTTCAAAGTCCAGTGCTGATCCAACAATGCCACACCGGAAGTCCACCACAGGGCACTCCATAAACAGTAGATATTTCTCTTATATTGTTGTTGTTGTTGCCGTCCAACTCATAGCAACATTTTATAGAGTTTCCAAGGAGCAGCTGGTGGGCTTGAACCACCGACCTTGTGGTTATCAGTTCAGTGCTTATCCTACAGCTTATCCACAGCAGGGTACATAGTTATCATATGGAATTCCTGGATGGTCCAAATGGTTACTGCACTCAGCTGCTAATCAAAAGATTGAAAGAAAGACCTGGTGCTCTACATCCAAAAATTCAGCCATTGAAAACCCCATGGAGCATGGTTATACTCTGCCACACACGGGGTCTCCGTGAGTTGGAATTGACTGGATGGTATTGGTTTTGTTTGTTTTAATTATTTATATGAAATAATAATTTGCTTTCCAGATATGAGAGCATTAAAACTGTAATAATGTGGCGCTGTGGGCTAATGAGTCAGACTGCAAAGTCATTTGAACTGCAAGGTCAGTGGTTCAAGCTCACAATTTGCTCCTTGGAAACCCTATAGTGGGCCACTATGGGTTGGAATTGACTCAGGGGCACTCAACAACAACAACAATCATAGATGAAAATATCCTGGATACATCACCAGTTGTTCTAAACTGGAGTTTCTAGTCTGTGTTGCAGATCAGTTGTAGGTTTGGAATATTCAGTCTGTCAAAAGTGCTTTCACACGTGTACCAAACACCCATTCTCTATGGGGAGTCCTGGTGTGGCGCTGCAGGTTAATGTGCTGGACTGCAAGGTCGGTTTGAACCACAAGGTTAGTGGTTCAAGCTCACCAGCCGCTCCTCGGATACCCTATACAGGGTCTCTATGAGTAAAAACCGATTCAAAGGCACTTAACAACAGCAATGGGTCATGGGAGAGACCAGTCTCAGGAATGTATCATTACCTACCAGAAGCACACAACCAAGTAAGTTGTTGCTGTTGTTAAATTGATCCATTTGAGGCCAATGCACTGAGCATCTGCTGCTATCTCAGCAGCCCTGAACAGAGAGAAGGCTTGCTTCTCAGGATAACAGGGCAGGGCGTGAGGATTCTGAGCTTCTGAGCAAAGGGTGTTTGGGAAAAGGCATGCCTGCCACCCACTCATTTCAGGAACACACAGGGTTCTGAGTTGTGGTCCAGTGGGAACGGGATGACTAAAGTTTACTCCATAAGACCTGGGTATTTCCTAACTTGCACTACATGAGTCTCTGGTCTGCTTCGTGACCAGTGCCCACAACCCCCGGGAAGGCTGAGAAATATGTCCATATCCTCTCAAAGGCTAGCCAAGCTTACGCCATTTGAAAGCATCTGGGCCTGGAAATTTTCATTCATTCATGCATCCATTGCCCACGATAGGTTTTTATCAATATCATTCTTATTTCTATAGAAGTAACAGGTATGTTTTTAAAAAGGTTGCCATAGAGTCAATTCCAAATCCTAGTGGTCCAAACGGCAAAGTAGATCTGCCTCATAGGGTTTCAGCCCAGCTTTCAGGCTAGGAAAAAAAATCTGGCAAGCTAATTCTGAAAAACAAGGAAAGTGCTGTGATCCCAGGGCTCTGATGCACACCTGATCCCGGAGCTGGTGCAGGATCAACACTGTTTCATTATATTGTGTACAGGTCACTATGAGTCAGGGCCAGGCTAGACTGCACCTAACCACAGCAATAAATTCTAGTTCGATAGTTTTTGTTTCAACACTTTCTAGAGTTGGTCCTATTATCTATCTTATAACATACATCGCTGTTTGGAGCAATCCCTGGAGAACGACATCATGCTTGGTAAAATGAAGTGTTAGTGAGAAAGAGCTGGAAACAATGATATGGAATGGCACCATGGCAGCCATGGGTTCAGACGTAACAACTGTGAAGGTGGGCCAGGACTGGGCAGTGTTTCGTTCTGTGGTGCAAAGGGTTGCTACGAGTCAGAACTGACTTGCTGGCACCTAACAACAACAACAACAACATTGTTTGGCTGAAAGTTGAGCCATGGGAGTGAGTTCCAGACTTGTATGGCAACTAGAGGCCATGCATGGTCCCCAGTGTGCCACCTGTTTCTGTTAGACCAACAAACCTGGTCTTTTATTTGATTTTGAATTTTGTTCCCTATGTTTCTCCCACTCTATCCAGGACTTCTATTGTGATCCCTTTCAGAGCGGTCAGCCAGTGGTAAACAGGCACCATTTAGTTCTTCTGGTCTCCCAGGTGTGGAGACTGACATTCACATGGTCCATTTATCCTTTATAGGAATTGTTTCCATACATCTTTGATTTTCTGCACTCTGGATGAGGAGAGACCAATTACTTCCTCACAAGCTTTTGAGACCACATTCGTTACTCACCAAAGTAATATGTAGATCAGGGTTGTTGTTGTCAGGTGCCATCGAGTCGGAACTGACTCATAGCGACCCCATGCACAGCAGAACGAAACAATGTTCGATCCTGGGCCAACCTCA
>NW_006408594.1:11074235-11076402 GCF_000296735.1 Chrysochloris asiatica
TTCTTTCGCTATCCCTATCACCACCGGATATCCCCTCCTCGTGAACCAAACACTCGTGAACAACACAACTATGTCAGGGACCGTCCCCAACAGCTTTCATGAGCATTGATTGTGGATCCAAGTATAATGAAATCCTTAGTAATTTCATTCGTTTTTCCCTTTTATCATGATGCTGTTTATTGGTCCAGAGTGAACTTTGAACTGTAATCCACACCAAAGATTCTAGTCCTTGGTCTTCATCAGTAAATGCTTCAAATCGTTGCTTTTAGCAAGCAGGTTGTTAATGAGTCTTCCTTCAATCCTGCTGCCATGTTCTTCTTCAGATAGTCTAGCTTCTCGGATTGTTTGCTCAGCATACAGATTTAAGTATGGTGAAAAGATACAACCTTGATACACGCCTTTTATGATTTTAAGCCATTCAGTATTGCCTTGCTCTATTCAAATGATTCCCTCTTGGACTGTGCACAAATTCCACATGAGCACAACTGAGTGTTCTGGAATTCCTCCCATTACTCAGAGTATTAGCCATAGTTTGTTATGGTCCACACAGTTGAATGCATTTGTATAGTCAATAAAAAACAAGTAAACATCATTCTGGTATTCTCTACTTTCAACCAAATCCCATCAGCATCCCATCAGCCATCAGCAATGATATCTTTCATTCCACACGGTGAACATGAGTGTGTTTGTATCTATTTGTGTCACAGCTCTTAGTTCTTTAGGACGTATACATGTTAGTGGGATTTCTGAATCATATGGTATTTCTCTTTCTAACTTTTAAGCAAGTGTCATACTGTTTTTGACAGTGGTTGTACCATTATATAATTCCACCAGCAGTGTGTGTGGATTCCTGTCTCTGCACACCTTCACCAACATTTGTTGTTTTCTGGTGGTTTTTGTTTGTTTGTTTTAAACTTTGGGGTCTCTGAGTCAGAACCAACTCAACGGCACTTAACAACAACAACAGTTATCTAATCTTTTGCTTTTAATGGTTTTATAAGTTATGTTTGGTAGTGTATTTATGCCAAGTATTAGGACCCCTAAATTTGTCTCTATTTTATTTATTTTTTTTATGGGCTTTATAGTTTTAGCTTTTATATTTAGGTCTTTGATCTAGCTTGAGTTTTCTTTTTGTATATGGCATGAAATATGAATTCTGGTACATTTTTATGCAAACGGATATTCAGTTGTCCCAACTCTATTAGTTAAAGAGACTATCTCTTCCCCATATAATGAGCTTCGGCCCTTTGTCACAGATGAGCTCTCCATAGATAGTGCATGTACTTCTGTGTTCTCAGTTCTGTTCTGTTGGCCTGTGTTTGCTGTCGTACCTGTACCTGGCTGCTTTGACAACTGTGGGTATACAGTCGGATTTGAGACTGGGAAGTGTAAGGCCTCCTATTTTGTTCTTCTTCATTAGTTGTTGTTGTTAAGTGCCTTCAAGTTAGTTCCAACTCATATCAACCCTATATGAAATTTCCAAGGAGTGACTGGTGAGTTTGAACTACCAGCCTTTTAGCTAGAAGTACAGTACTTATCCTACAGCGCCATACCAGGATTTCATCAGTAGTGCTTTGCTTATCTGGGGTCTCTCTCCTTTCCACATAAAGTTAGTAACTAGTTTTTCTATCTCTTTAAAGAATAATGTTAGAATCTGGACTGGAATTGCATCATATCTATAAATTGCTTTGGGTGATATTGACATTTTCACAATGTTAAGTGTTCCTATCCAGGAGCGGCTATGTTCTTAATGTGGAGGTAGCTCTCCTTTCAGTTGTGTGTAAGTTTGATTTATGTATTTCAGGGTTTTTTCATTAGGTTCATAGGTATTTATTACGGCTATATCCTCTTGTTTGATTAACCATTTAATCATTATGTATTTTCCTTCCTTGTCTTTTATGCTTGTTTTTGTCTTAAAACCTATTTTATCAGAAATTAATATTGCCATTCCTGCTCTTTTTTTAAATTACCATTTGCTTGATACATTTTCCCCCAACCTTCTAATTTTGTCTTTGCGTCTAAGGTGTATCTCTTGTAGATATCATATTGATGGGTCGTGTCTTCTTATCAAGTCTACTACTCTCTGTCCCTTAATTGGCACATTCGTCCAATTACATTCAGTATAATTATCTATAGGAGCTCTGGTAGCGTAGTGGTTACGAATCGG
>NW_006408594.1:11077032-11080880 GCF_000296735.1 Chrysochloris asiatica
TAGCTTTATTTTACTTTGGATATTTCTATATCTAGATTGGTTTCTGGGTGATGTTGTCATGTGTGTTAATCTCAGGTTGTTGCTGGCTATTTTTGGTTCTCTTTCTACAGAACTTCCTTTAGTATTTCTTGTAAGTTTAGTCTGATTTTCACAAGCTCCCTAAAGGTCTGCTTATGTATAAATATCCTAATTTCACTGTCATATTTGAGAGGCAAGATTGCTGGGGATATAACTCTGGGTTGGTAATTTTTTTCTTTCAGAGTTTCATAAATGTCATTCCATTTCTTTTTTGCTTGCATGGTTTCTGCCAAAAAATGAGAGCTTTCTCTCTCTCTCTCTCTCTTTTTTTTTTTAAATGAAATTAAGTTTATTACTCATGTAGTAAAAGGATAAATGATTCCTAAACAAAAAGGTTTGGTTAGGAGTGAAGCAAGATTTAAGCTCAGAGAGTGAGGTAGACCCTTATGGTGGTCTAATGGGGTGGGGCTAGGAATGATTTGCACTGAGTGATTGGCAGGCAGCTCCTCTTACCTAGGTTACCCACGTGCAGGGAAGAGGAGTGAGTATCTAAAAGCTGTCAATGGTCAAATAACAATAGAAGAGTCCATTTCTTTATTGCAATCTTCTTGGGAGATACAGCTCTGGTTAGGTAATTAATTTTTACTGTACAGTATTCTATTTTGTGATTATATCACAAGATATGTAACCTCTGTTAATGAATGTTTGTTATTATTGTGTGCCATGGAGTCCATCCCAGCTCATAACAACCCTGTACAGGGTTTTCCAGGCCATGCTGGTGTGGTGCTATAGGATAAGCACTGGACCACAAGGTCAGTTTGAACTTCAAGATCAGTGGTTCAAACTCGCCATCCCCTCCTCAGAAACCCTATACAGGGTTGCTATAAGTCGCAACAAACTTGACGGTACTTTACAACAACAAAGCTTTACAGGAGCAGAAAGCCTCCTCTTTCTCCCTTGGAGTGGCTGGTGGACTAGAACTGCTGACCTTGAGGTTAGTAGTCCAGTGCGTAACTTAGTAGGCCACCAGTGCGCTGGATATTTCGGTCACTTCCAATTCTTAACCATTTGAGTGCTTCTGGAACCTTTCCTGTGAATGGATCCAGGTACAATAGAGAATTCGCTTAGGAGTAGAATTGTTGGCCCTAGGCATATTTTCATTCTTAACAGGTATTTTCAGTCATTCTTCAAAGGGACTCTACTAGCTTTAAACTCCATCTAGCTGTCAGTGAAAATTCTTGCTTCTTAATTTTTTTGTCCACTATCAGCATTGGAATACTTTTAAATGTTTGCCAATCAACAGATGTTGACATGGAATCTCATTTTGTAAATGTGCATTTCTTAATTAATAATAAGCTCTGTCATCTTTTCCTGTATTTATTATTCATCCCAGTTTCCTCTTCTCTGAAATGATCTTTGTACTGCCCCTTGATTTTTTCCCCCATTTTTAAAAATAATCTATAAAACTGCTTTTCCCTCTCTCTTTTTTAACTTCCCTAGTGTTATTGATCCACTTATAAAGCTGACTGTTATTTGGCTGAAAGTTGAGTCATGGGGGTAAATTCATTTTCAGACCTAAAGGGTAACTAAAGGTCATAGTCTCAGGGGTTCTAAAAGTCTCTATCCGATGAATAGGTCTGGTCATTTTTAGGATTTTGAATTTTGTTCCACATTTTTCTTCCACTCTGTTCGGGATCTTTTAATGGGATCCCTTTCAGAACAGTTGGAAGTGGTAGCTGGGCACCACCTAGTTCTTCTGGTCTCTGGGTCATTGTCTTAAGCTGGAGTAATCACTTCAGATGGGAGGGGGACTGCTATCAGCAAGAGCAATTCAATAGAAATGAGGGACCCAGTGTTCCCACCACCATATCAGTGGACTGTGGGAATTCAACTGTCAGTTTGTCATACTGGGATGGTTTGCGTGTTGCTACAATGCAGGGACTTATACCACTAGTATTTTAAATACCAACAGAGTTACCCATCATTTACAGGTTTCAGCAGAACTTCCTGACTAAGACAGAAACCACCTGGTGGTGGTGGTTATGTGCCATGAAGTCATTCCAACTCATAGGGACCCTGTATAGGATTTCTGGGGCTGTAAATCTTTACGGGAGCAGGAAGCCTCAACTTTCTCCCATTGAACTACTGGTGGTTTCAAATTGCTGACCATGAGATTAGCAATCCAACTCATAACCTATACACTACCAGAGCCACTGAAAACCTTTGGGTAACAGTGGAACATTGTCTGTTACAGTGCCAGAAGATGAACTCCTTAAGATGGAAGACACTCAAAATATGATTGTGGAGGAGTGCCCTCCTCAAAGCCGAGTTGACCTTAATGGTGTGGATGGAGAAAAGCTTTCAGGATCTTATTTGCTGATGGGTACAACTCAAAATTAGAAGAAATAGCCATTGTTGTTGTTAAGTGCCGTCGAGTCGATTCTGACCCATAGCAACTCAGTATAGGGTTTCCAAGGAGGAGCTGGTGAACTTGAACTGCCAACCTTACAGTTCAAAGGGCTTTGCAGTCTAGTGCATTAAACCACAGTGCCACACCAGGACTCCAACATCCATTAACAATCACTGTGGAATGCACAAAATATAAATCTAGGCAAACTGTAAGTCATCAAAACTGAAACAAATATATTCCTTTAATATGGAGCATATAAAGTTGGTATTCTAGGAATTAGTGAGTTGAAATGAATTGACATTGTCCATTTTGAATTGGACAATCACATGGTTTTCTATGTTTGTAACAAGAAACTGAAGCGGAATGGTATCGTATTTAACATCAAACAAAAAGGTTGTACTTCAAGATTATACTTCAAGATCTATCTGGAAGTACAATGCTGTCATGATAAGATAATATCTACTCAAGACCAGTTATTGGAAATGAAGAAGACTTAAAATATTTACTGATGAAGATCAAAGACTATAACTTTCATTATGAATTTTACCTCAAAGTAAATAAAATGAAAATCCTCACAACTGGAACTATAAATAACATCATGACAAATGAAAGAAAGATTGAAATTCTCAAAGAATTCATTTTACTTGGATCCACAATCAAAATTCATGGAAGCAGCAGTCAAGAAATCAAATGACTTATTGCATTAGGCCATTAGACAAATCTGCTGCACATGGTCTCTTTAAAGTGTTCAAGAGAAAAGATGTCACTATGAGGACTAACATGCACCTGACCCAAGCCCTGGTATTTTCAGTTGCCTCATATGCATATAAAAGTTGAAAAATGAATAAGGAAGATCATAGAATAATTGATGCATTTGAATCTTGGTATTGATGAAGAATAATGCAAGAATCGTGGACTGCCAGAAGGAAAAACAAATCTGTCTTGGAAGAGGTACAACCAGAATGCCCCTTAGAAGCAAAGAAAGCTTGTCTCTCCTACTTTGGTTCATGTTCTCATGAAGGATCATTCCCTGGACAAGGATATTATGCTTGGTAAAGTAGAAGGTCAACGAAAATGAGAAAGACTCCCAACAAGATGGAATAGCACAGTGACAGCAACAATGAACACAAACATTAAAAACAATTTTGAGGAAGATGCAGGACCAGGCAATGTTTCATTCTGTTATGCACAGGATTGTTATGATCAGAGCTGACTTGACAGAACCTAAAACCTAATGAGATTCAAGCCAGATTCAGAAGAGGTCATGGAATGAGGGATATCATTGCTGATGTCCGATGGATCTTGGCTGAAAGCAGAGAATACCAGAAATATGTTTACCTGTGCTTTATTGACTACGCAAAGGCTTTTGATTGTGTGGATAATGACAAGCTATGGACAACATTGAGAAGTATGAGTATTC
>NW_006408594.1:11082025-11085532 GCF_000296735.1 Chrysochloris asiatica
ATTTTAACATCAGCCATCATATGAGGTTGGGAATGCAGTGAACATTGTAATTCAGTCACTTTTACAAAAAAATTGGGTTTGGTTTTCAGAAATACCAGTTCTACTACATCATACAATAAGATTTTCTTTCAGAGCACAAGTGGAAACGTTGAGGTCTTTTATGCAGTTCTTGAGCTGTGACTCCAAAGCCCTGAGCTCATCTCTCCTTTACCACTTGGTCTGTTGTATTGGGCCAACCAACCAGCTTCCCTATACTTCTCATCCTGATAGAATTGCAGGGCAATATCAAACACATGATCACCCAGAGCCTCGCTGGTCACCAGTACTTGATCTACTGGTGATGATACTTTGCATATTAACATTGCCACCTCATGCCATGGATTAGCAGTACCCTGTTTTCTAATGAAAGCAGGGTTACCAGTTCCTTTAAAACTAGTCAGATTTGAGAACTAATTTAGAAAACCCATCCTTACAATTTTGTTTTTCTAGAACCACTCCTGATGTCAAAGGTCTTTGACTGGGTTCTTTGGAAAAGCAAAACCAGTGAAGCTAATCTACAGAGAGATGTACATCAAGGAAATGGCGCATAGCAGCAGAAAAGTTCCAAGTCCATGGGTCAGGGTGAAGATTTCTCCTGACTCATGTAACCACAGGAATTGATGAAGCTAAGACTGACAGGTCAGAGGACAGGCTGCAGAGGCTAATGAATCCAAGGTTGACAAGTAAGATGGCAGGCTACTGATGACTCCCATTGTGTGTTTTGGTAAGCAATACAGCAGGCCACGGGCTTAAGTCCAAATAACTGGAGGTCACATAATGATCCAGATGCAGGATCCAGACCCAGAAAAAAAGCAAGCAAACTTTGCCCAAGCATCCAACATATTAATAGCAGTCACACCACCAGGGAAATCTCATTTCAGTTGATTGGCTGCTCAAAGCAAATCTCATGAGGGAAGTGTTTACATTTTATTGCATCTCATCATAAGGGATTATTACATCTTAATTGCAAAACCCACTGAGAATCCAGGTCCACCCAAGTTGACACAAAACCATCACAGTCATCAAGGCTGATGTTACTCCATTCGACTAACTGATTCCATACATCTTCAATTTTCTTCATTTGTGTTTGCTCCACATGGGTGGGGAGAGACCAACAGCTGAACCTTAGATGGTTACTCACCAGCTTTTATGACCCCAGTCACTACTCACCAAAGTAAAATACAGGACACTGCCTTTGTGGACTCTCTTATGCTAATGGACCTTGGTCTCAGAACATGGCTTCAAGCCCCCAGACTCAAGCAAGTCATTCCTTCAAGGTATTTGGTTATGTCTAGCAAGCTGTCTTAACTTTGTCCCCTGTATGCTCAGAGCTTAGTCTTATAGGTTCTCCTTTGTAGACAGCTTTTTATTTTTCCCAAGCTCCTCACAAGATTCTTTGATTTTGGAAAGTATGATTATGGTGATTTTCTTTTGAAATCTATCTTGTTTTGGTTCATTGAGCTTCCTGAATGCATATCTTCATGTTTTTCATAATATTAGTGAAGATTTCTTCTAACAAATCTCAGACAATTTTCTCTGTGCTTTTGTTGTTGTTGTTGTTCCTTCTTCCTCTTCTAAAATTTTGATCAGACATAAATTAGTCCTCTTGATGGTGTCTCACATTAGTCTTCAGATTTCTTCATTTTGTTTTGCTGTGCTTTGTTTTTCATTCTTTTTCTGATTGCTCTTCTGTTAAGCGCCATTGAGCTAGCTCTGACTCATCGTGACCCTATGCATAAACACAAAAAAACACGACCTAGTCCTGCACCGTCCTCAAAATTGTTGTTATGTTCGAGTTCATTGTTGCAGTCACTGCGTCAGTCCACCTTGTTGGGGGGTCTTCCTGCAGATCCCTCCTGATAATATGTCCAAAGTGTATGAGACAAAGTCTCACTTTCCTCACTTCTAAATAGCATTCTGACAGCACTTATTCCAAAACAGATCTGTTTGTTTATCTGACAGTCCATGGTAGTTCCTTTTTTTTTAAGTTTTTATTGTGAATTGAGTGATCGTTTACATGGGAGGACATCGGTTTTACACTCATCCTATCATATTTCATTTCATTGCAATGATTACAATCCCCTCCATGCATCATCATTCAACAACATTTGCTTTCCATTCCCTCTGTTTTTGTTTTTTTGATGTACACATAAACACCACTCAGAAATATATAATAATTTAAACAACTCAAGGCACATTCTGCAAGCCTCCGTCTTGGCTGCCAGCACACAGCCTTTCTCTTTCCATACATCTAGAGTTCTCAACTGCTCTATCTCTCCATGTCATCACCTCTGCCTCCATCTATGGTGTCCCTGCTTCTCTGGATAGAGTTCAACGTTCCACTCACGCTCTTCTATTTTGGTGGTCCTAGGGTCCTCTGTTTCTGGAATGTAAGATTCACTACTTACCCCTTTATGTTACGAAACTTCTACCTTTACAATTGTGACAATCATAGTTAGTCATGGTAACAATTACTCACTGTTGAATCACAAAAATCTTATCCCCATCTCCTTTCACCAGACCCATCTAGACAAGATGAAAACTATTCAGTGGGGATTCTACCTTCCCCTGCACACTCTGAAACTAAACTCCCTCTTGAAAGCTTGTAAGCCAGTCACTGCTTGCCTTTAAATGCATCTCCCCTCCCCTCAAAATTTTGGTAGTCAATGTCTAAGTTTCCTGTCCCTATCAATCCTGTGTACAGAGGGGATACAACTGATCCTTGATGTGAAGACTCTTTCCCTCTCAGCTAGTATTTTGATCTACTACATGCATAGTGTAGGTCAAGTTCATCAATTTGTAGCAATTTACACTTGTTTCCTTTATCACATTTTTTGTCTTCTAGTTGATTTCAGAACATCAAGCCATCAAAGCTACGTCAGATCTGCAAGTTTTGGAGTCCTTGTGCCTCTCACCTTATTTCACTTCCCTCTCAGCTCTTGCCCTGTGTGGCTATGTCCTTGTCCATTGGCTCAGGTGTCCCCAGGTCCCCCCCCCCACTCCAGTCCATGGTACTTTCAGTGTTCTTCACCAACACCACAATTGCTCTTCTAACAGATTAATATTAAATCCTTGTCTTCAGTCTCATTAATTCTGTGTTCTATTGATTCCGTTCTACTTCTTTGTCCTTTCAATGAGTTACCTATCTCTGAAATCTTAGTATTAATCTTCTGGATTTCTATTTTCCTATTTTTGTATGGTTTGTAATTTCTCATTTATTTTGTCAGTTTGTTCTGGTAATGTTTGCCTGAATTCCAGTTTTGTCTGTGTTGTCTTTAATCTCTCTCTCATCCACTGAAGGTACTTAAATGTCATTATCTTGAACTCCTTATCAGGTGATTCTAATGTCATTTCTTCCTGAGGAAGATTTTCTGGCTCTCTAGTTTGGTCACCTGTTTGAACCACTCTGAGGTTGTCTATTGTCTCTGAGACATTCTGGTGGTGTTATATTTATTTAATGGGTGATTG
>NW_006408594.1:11086216-11087979 GCF_000296735.1 Chrysochloris asiatica
AGCAAGCAGGGTGCATGTGTTAGCTGCACAGTACATTTGTTTTTAAGTGCCATCAAGTCAGTTCCAACTTATAATGACCCTGTATAGGGTTTCTGAGGAACAAATGATGAGCCTGAAATGCTGACCTCACGGTTCAAACCTACTTTGCAATCATCGCATTAACCCACAGCACATGGTGGTTATGTGGAGTCAGTTCCGACTCATAGCAACCCTGTACAGGGTTTTGGAGGCTGTAAATCTTTACGGGAGCAGAACACCTCATCGTTCTCCTGCGGAACAGCTGGTGGTTTCAAACTGCTGACCTTTCGGTTTGCAGCCCAATTCGTAACCACTATGCTACCAGAGCTCCTTCAGCACATAGGCACTCATAATTTGACGCTCTATGGGTATGATAGGAGATGGGAGTGTGTGTGCTGTTCTCTGTTTGATGTTCATTTAGAGCAGTTTAGGAAGGTTGAACTGATTTTGGCTGCCATCTGTCATTGATTAAGTGGTTCCAGAGTGGTGGTGGCCCTCGTTTAGTGGGTGGGGCTGCAGGAGGTGTGGGTATGTAGTTGGACAGTGTGGGTGTAATTGCTGTTTCCTATCAGATGGGATGGGAAGGGGGTGAAGAAAATAAAAAGAGAAAAAAGGATGAAAAAAATCAAAAGAAAAAAAAACATCAAAAAATGAAAAAAAAAAAGGATAAAACAACAGAAGGGAAAAGAAAAATCAAAACTAAAGCAAGGAAAAGGAAAAAGGTAAGAAAAGAGAACACTTGGGTGGCTAAGCACCCGGGCCACGGAGGTGGTGGAGACTGGGGGACAGAATAACTGGTATGGGCTGGCACACTCTGCAAGACAAAAATTCTATAAGGATGGGGTACCCCATCAGGGATAATGTTTCTACTTAGAAGGCAACTGGGAGCAGGAAACCTTGTGTGACACTGAGCCTTCTGCCAGCAATGAATCCATGAATACATACCTCTAACATCAGGTGGATCAGGGGCTGCATGGGTGTGGGCAGAGCTGACAACTGTAATGTGGATGGGGATGGAGAATGACCACACTCTGGTCACCAAGAGGGTGTGGGGACTAAGAGGAAGACCACACTTTTCTGATAACCAGCTACTGATGTGGTCACGGTGCCATTCTGGGCAAGTGGGCCAATTGCAGCCCTTAGTGGAATATTGCTTGCTAGAAAATTCAAGATGACCACACTGTGTCAGGCTAGTTGACAATTCATCATTGCGTTTGGTTCCTTATTCGCTATATTGGTTCAGTTCCTTCTAGTTGCTGTTCAGTCTACTTCTTTACCCTTTCCTTTGAAGCTCGGAGCTCCAGGATTATCATCTGTACCCATTTTATTTGGTTTATCATGTCTGTATTGTTGAGGTCCTGGGTAGCTTCTCTAATTGCCATCTTGTTCGAAGTTTCATCCATTAATTAAAAAAATATTTTTAAAGAGTCCTCTCCCTCTATTCTACTGGTACTCACAAATGTTAGATTACTTGACATTATCCATGGATCACTGAAGCACTGTTTTGTTTTGTTTTCACTTTGTTTTATTTTGTTGTGTTTTCCCTCCCTCTGCTTAATTTGAATAGATTCTATCTTTGTCTTCAAATTCTCTAGTCTTTTCTTCTACAATATCCACTCTGCTGTTAATCTCATTAGTGTATTTCTTATTTTATATATTGGTTTTATTATCTCTAGAATTTCTATGTTCATCTTTTTTGCATCTTCAGTTGTTTCAGATGTTCCTTCCTGGAACAGCTCTATATT
>NW_006408594.1:11088319-11089915 GCF_000296735.1 Chrysochloris asiatica
ATTTCTCTGCTTCTTTGCATGCCTGGTTGTTTTTTACTGGAAGATGGATACTGAGGATTTTTATGTTTTCAGTTGCTGGATTTTGCTGTATATACTTAAAGAGTGTTTCATTTTGTCCTGGTAAATCCCTAAATAGCTTGTGGTATAATTTTGGCATATCCAGAGAAGTTATACTTATGGGATTAATTTAGTTCCATTACTAACATGTAACCCTCCTGAGGATTCTACTCAATGCCTCTGAATTACACAGTTTTTTCACTCGGGTTGGTAGGAACACAAGCTATTCTCATCTTTATGTGATCTCTGGGGATTATCCAGTTTACTGCTTTATAATATATCTTCCCTCAGAGTCAGAGAGCTTCTTATGCATTCACAAATTACTGATTAGTCAAAGACTCACGAAACGGCTCAGAAGATCTGAAGATCTTGGACTCAGGCTCTCTCTTTCTACAATTCCCTCCACTCAGGGGTCTTTCCACAAATTCTGCCTGTCTCAGTTTCCCCAACTTCAATTTCCTAAACCCAGTAACACCACCAGATTCTGTTTCAATTCCCCCTCCCTGTGCTTGCTGTCTCCAAATGGTAAGCTGGGGTAATCATAAGGTTCATCTTGTTTGCTTCCTTTCTCTCAGAGATCGCAGTCCTCTGCTGCCTTTTGTCCAGTATCTGAAAACCCTTGTCTTATATGTTTTCCTAAGTTTCTACCTGTTTAATGATAGAACGTTAATTTCCATAACAATTAGCCCTACATATTTGCAATAAAACGTCTCAATAGCAATGACTGTCAAGGATTTTTTTGTCTCATTTTTCTGAGTTTTTCATTGTCTCCTAAAAAAAAGCCACCTTCAGTTTTATTGCTCTAGTTTGTTTTTCTGGTTGTAGACAGACAGACATTTCAAATTAGTGTGTTAGTCATCAGAGAGGGTCATGACCCTCCTAGTTCACAACAGACCTTCTGTCATGTCAATCAGAGGTCCTAAACGCAAGTTGGAGTTGGGACACATCCCTTCCAGGGTGGCGATTGTCCAAGACTGAAGCTGTTTGGGGAAAATCTCCAGATTCCCCAAGGAATAGTTAGGTCTTTGGAATTTCACAGTTTTCACATAAGCCTAAGATTCTCATGGTCTCCACTGGCAAACCCTGAATACATCCGTAAGTGTTACCCAGCAGACAAAACCAGTCAAACCTGCGATAGGAGAAAAGTCATCCAAAGGCCTTGGAATTCAGAGGGTTTATAGAAAATCCCAGGCAGAAAGTTTCAGTTATTAGAAAGAACTTTGTCCAGGTGTGGGGGAAATCAGAGAACCTCAGTTCTGGACCTGAAATTCATTGTAAATGTTGATAAAGTCAGCTCATCGCCAGGACTTTGTTGTTGTTGTTATGTGCCGTGGATTCTCCACGGGAGCAAAAAGCCTCATCTTTCTCCCATGGAACAGCTGGTAGTTTTGAACTGCTGACCTTGCAGTTTACAGCCCAATTCATAACCACTACACTACTCCTACAGTTGAATTAAGGAGTGAATTTTTCCCCTGATATCCCAATAAGACAGACATTCTACTTTCTGCAGTTGGGTTGTTATGAGTCTTCCTGCAATCA
>NW_006408594.1:11092038-11104800 GCF_000296735.1 Chrysochloris asiatica
ACCCATAGTGACCCTGAATAGGGTTTCCAAGGAGCAGCTGGTGAGCTTGAACCACAAACCTTGAAGTTCAAATCACTTTGCAGTCTGACGCATTAGTCCACAGCACCACACCAAGACTCCATCCTCTGTGGTTAGCTTCCAGTTATCCTTCAAAGGGGGGTTATAAAAGTGTCGATACTCTGAAGTCCTTTCAGTAATAATGAATGCTTTATAAACCCATTCACTAAATGCCTAAAAGAGCCTTGATATTAAGGATAAAAGAATGAATAATATACCACCATTACTTTCAAGAGGCATTTAGTGATAAAGAAAACTAAATAGTATTATTATTTATAAAGTACAGAACTTCTAAGGAAAGCAGTTCCCATAAACTGAAGGACGTAGCTTAGTACTTAAGTCTAGGATATCTGGGACAAACTTTGAATAGTTCTGTGGAGCAAAGAGAGAGATATTTTAGAGAAAATATGAGCAGGTGGGAAAAAGAGAAAACAAGTTGGCAGAATGAGGCTCTGTGTGAGGTAAGAGGTGAAGGTGAAACATTTGTTCGCATCTCAGTCAAAGAAACCAGGAAGAGATGCTGTGTTAAGTGGAGAATCATGAAGTTATATGTTGTCAGACTTCGTGTTGAGTTGTCAGTAAACTCTACCATGTGAATATTTTCTGAGGAATATGAAAAGATGCCAAGCCCTATATACTAGAAGACTTGAGACCAAAACAGAGTAAATTATTTATTGCCACTGTAGGGATGTGTCACAATCACGCAACCTTGACATACGGCAGGTTCATGAATCTGATCAACAGGGGTTGACTAAGAGGCATTCCTCATCTTCTTCATTTTTCTCATATATTTCGGGTCATCTAGTTGTTAGCATGTGGAGTCTGGTGTGTTACTGTGGACTAATGTGTCAGACTGCAAAGTCGTTTGAATTGTAAGGTCAGTGAACAAATTCAAGCTCACCAACTGCTCCTTGGAAACCCTATACAGGGTCGCTAAGGGTTGGAATTGACTCAACGGCACTTAACAACAACTTAGCAAGTTGTTAGAATATCATGTTTTGTAAACTGGAGGGTCAGAGAGAAAGAGAAAGACCCCTTAACAAAAATGGGTTGGCACAGTAGCAGAAGCGCTGGGCTCAGGGGTAACAATAATTGTGAGGTTGGTCCAGGACCAGGCAGTGTTTCGTTTTGTTGTATATTAGGGTCGCTATGAGTTGGTTCTGACTTGATGGCACCTAACAATAACAACAAGCTGTTAACCACCACTCATACTTTGGAGGCTTGTGTGTTACTTTGATGCCGTAAGCTTTGCTACTGATAATTCAAATGCCAAAAAGTCCCTCCATGGTAAACAGGTTTTAGCAGAACTTTCAAACTAAGACAGTCTACTTATGAAAACCTTATAAACAGCAGCTGAACATTGTCTGATACAGTTCAGGAAGATGAGCCACTCAGGTTGTAAGGCATTCAAAATACGACTGGGAAGAGTTCTTCCTCAAAGTAGAGTCAACCTTAATGACGTGAATGGAGTCAAGTTTTCCGGATCTTTGTTTTCTGATGTGGCAGGACTCGAAATGAGAAAAAAGAACTGCAAACATCCATTAAAACCATGGAATGTTTGAGTATGAGTCAAGGAAAAATGGATGCTGTCATAAATGAAATGGAATACTTGAAGATCAATACCCTAGACATTACTGAGTTGAAATGAACTGGCTTTTTCCGTTTTGAACCAGACAATCCGATGGTCTACTCTGCCGGTTGTCTCAGTTCTCTACTGCTGCTATAATGGAAATACCACAATCCAAAATTTATCCTTGCGCACTATAGATGTCAAAAATCAGGGTGCCAGCTCTAGGGAAAGGCTTTTTCTCCCAGTTCTTTTCTCCTTTTAACATCTATGGGCATGATATCCCTTGGAGAGCTCCATGTATCTTGGCATAAATCTTTCTCTGAGTCTAGGAGGTTCTCAGAGCAAGGACCCTGGGTCCAAAGCACATGCTGTGTTCCCAGAATCTTCTTCCTTAGTGGTTGCTAGGTCCTTCTTCATCTGCTCTCCTCTCTCTGTTTTTATCTCTTGTAAGATAAAAGCTGATGTAGATCTCATGCCAGGGAAAACCTCTGGACCTGGGATCAGGCCTGTAACCTGAGTAAGGTGGTACTTTCTACCCAGTCCCCTTACAACTGATTGGCTGGCCACATCAGATTGTATCATGGGAGATTATTACATCATTATATTGCTACCAAATCACTGTGGAGTAAGGCTCAGTCAAGTGGTAGAACATGGCTCAGTCAAGTGAACACAATTCAATCTTTGATATCCAGAAAGAAAAATTGAAGAAGAAGAATGTTATGTTCATTGTCAAAAAGAAAAATTCAAGATCTATCTGAAATTACAACACTGTCAATAATAGGATAATATCCATATGTCTACAAGGAAGGTCAGTCAGTATGACTATTATTAAAATTTATGCACCAATCACTAACGGCTAAGACGAAAAAGTTGAAGATTTTTTCCAACTTTTACAGACTAAAATTGATCAAACATACAATCAAGATACATTGATAATTAATGATGATTAAAATACAAAAGTTGGAAGCAAAGAACAAGGGTCAGTAATTAGAAAATATAGCCTTGGTGGTAGAAACAATGCTAGAGATTGCATGATAATATTTTGCAAAACCAACAACCTATTAACTGGAAATACTTTTTTTCAACAACTATGCTGGGTGGAATACACAGAAACCCAATTGAAAAGAACTGAAGATTCCAAAGAACTGCTCAAGGAGACAAAGTAAAGTTTTATAAATGAAATGTGCAAAAATCTGGCGTTAGAAACCAAAAAAGGAAGAACACGTTTGACATTTCTCAAGCTGAAAGAACTGAAGGGAAAAAATCAAGCTTCAAGTAGACACATTGAAGGATTCCATGAAGTCTGTATGTGGCACTATATGATAATCATTGGACTGCTAACTGCAAAGATGGCAGTTCAAATCCACCATCTGCTGCTTGGAAATGCTATACAGGGCCACTATGAGTTAGCACCAACTCGATGGCATTTAACAACAATAGCCTAAGAAAAATACTGAATGCTTCAGGAAGCCCTAAAAGAAGATGGAAGGGATACACAGAGTCACTGTACCAAAAAGAACTTCTTCTTGTTCAACCATTTCAAAAGGTAGCATTTGATCAAGAACTGATGGTATTGAAGGAAGAAGCAGACACTGCACTGAAGGCATTGGTGAGAAACAAGGTTCCAACAATTGACGATATACAAATTGAGATAGTTCAACAAGTGGATGGAATACTGGAAGTGTTCACTTATCTATGCCAGGAAATTCAGTCAATTGACTGGAAGCAATTCTTATTTGTGCTCATTGTAATGAAAGATTATCCAACAGAATGCCAAGATTATAAAACAAATCATTAAAATCACACACAAGTAAAATTTGATTTTACTTCCAACTTTTGTATTTTAATCATCATTAATTATCAATGTATCTTGATTGTATGATTATTTTAAATGATTGCAGTGGCTCATTGATAGGAAATACCAGAAATTAAAACTAGATTCGGACAAGGACATGGAATAAGAGATATCAATGCTGATATCACAGAACACCAGAGAAACATTTATTTTTGTTTTATTTTGTACACAAAGGCATTCAATTATGTAGATCATAACAAATTATGGATAGCACTGTAAAGAATAAGAATTCCAGAACTCTTAATTGTGCTCATGTGAAACCTACACATAGACCAAGAGGCAGTTGTTCAAACCCAAAAAAGGGAATACTGCTTATTTAAAATCAGGAGAGGTGTGCATCAGGGTTGTATCCTTTCACCGTACTTATTTAGTCTGTATGCTGAGCATATCATTTGGGAAGCTAGACCTGGTGTGGTGCTGTAGGATAAGCACTGGACCACAAGATCTGTTTGAAACCACAAGATCAGCAGTTCAAACTCACCAGGCACTCCTTGGAAACCCTAAACAGGGTCTCTATGAGTTGGAGCTGACTCAACAGTACTTAACAACAACAACAGACTACATGAAGAAGAATTTAGCATCCAAGTTGGAGAAAGACTCATTAACAACCTGAGATATGCAGATGACACAACCTTCTTTGCTGAAAATAAAAAGAACTTGATGTGCTTAATGCAGATCAAAGACTGGAGCCTTCAGTATGGATTACACCTCAACATAACCCACTGCCCTTGTGTTGATTCCAACTCATCTGGAATCATAGGACAAAGTAGAAGTGCTCCACACGTTTCCAAGGCTGTAAATCTCTACAGAAGCAGACCACCTCATCTTTCTTCTGTGGAGAGGCTAGCGGGTTCAAACTGCCAACATTTGGGTTAGCAGCCTACCTCTTGACACACTGTGACACCAGAAAATCCACAACTGGACCAATAAAAAACAATAATAAATGGAGAAATGATTGAAGTTGTCAATTTCATTTTACTTTGATCAATAATCAGTGCCTATGGAAGCAGAAAGGAGACCTGGTAGTGTGTTATGCATTGGGCTGTTAACTGCAAAGTTAACGGTTCGAGTCCACCAGTCGTTCCATGGGAGCATGATGAGGCTTTATGCTTCCATAAAGATTTTCATCTTAAAAACCCTATACAGGGTCGCTATGGGTCAGAATCGACTCTACAGCGCACTACTACCATGGAAGCAGCAGTCACGAAACCAAATGATGTATTGCATTTGGCAAATCTGTTGCAAAAGACCTCTTTAAAATGTTGAAAAGCAAAAAGATCATTTTGAAGAGTAAGGTGTACCTGACCCAAAACACGATATTTTCAATTGCTTCATACACATGCAAAAGCTAGATAATGAAAAAGGGAGGCTGAAAAAGAATTGATGCATTTGAATTACAGTGTTGGCAAAGAATATTGAATATACCATGGCTGCCAGAAGAACAGTGAACAATTTCCAAAACGTTTCTTAGAAGCAAGAATGGCAAGGTTTCATCTCATGTACTTTGACCATGTTAAAAGGAAGGGTCACTCTCTAGAGACAGACATCATGCTTGGTAAAGTTAAAAGTCAATAAAAAAGAGAAAGACAGGATGGACTGGCACAGTGGTTGCAATAGTGACTCAGCATAGGAATGATTGTGAGGATGGTACGGGACTGCATAGTGTTTCGTTCCATTGTACACAGGATCACTATGACTTGGATCCTACTCAATGGCACCTAACAACAGGTACCAGCTACTCTAGGATGGCCTTGACTGGCCAACTGGGCAACTACGCTCTGTGCCTCATATCTCTTTTGTACCATGTTCTTATGGTGAGGACAGAGCTCAAACAGAAATGTGCTTTTCCAATTCTCTTCATTGCCTGGTGTGGCGTCATAAGATAAGCACCCAACTTCAAGGTCAGTTTGAACCACACAAACTCACCATTCACTCCTTGGAAACCCTATACAGGGTCACTATAAGTCAGAACCAACTCCTCGGCACTTAACAACAATAAATTGCTTCAAGTCTGTTAACATCCCATGGACAGATAACCAAATGAATCAAGGAGTGAAAAACTATACTTTGCTTCTTTAAGGACAGTGACTGGCAACTTTCCAGGTGGTAGCCACCCCAGCACCCTCAGGATAACTTGGATCAGAGCCTCCTGCTGACTCTCAGTAGAAATATAGCATGAGCAAGAAATAAACCTTCTTTATTTTAACACCTAATCAATTTAGCGTATTCTTACTGATATAACCATCTTATACTGAGTATAATTTTCCAAGTGCTCTGTGTGTTGTGATTTATTTATTCATCAAATATTGAATATTTCTTATGAGCTTAACACTCAATTTATACTCATAACAACCCAGCAGAATAGCTATTATTATAGGAATTTTATATTTGAGTACATTGAAACTCAAGTTGCTTAAATCATTTGTCCAAAGTCATATGATCAGAAAGCAGCAGAGCATCATCTAAACACAGATGTTCGGGTCTATTTAACTCCAGTGACCATCTTCTTACTTACACCATTCTCATTTTCTATTGACGCTCTTTCCTGGAGATTGTCCACGTTAAATAGTAATTTGCCTCAATGAGTGAATTTTTATATGGTGGTCCAGTTAGATCAAGGACATTTAATGTAAGAGAGGGTCTTTTCCCTGGTTAGGATCCCTCACGCATACTTGATTCACACTCCAGCCCCCACTTAATGCAAATGACTGTTAACACCAGCTGGGATGGTATGGCCCCTGGCACCTTCACCAGTGAGTTATATTTCCCCAGACAGAGGGAGATTTTCTTCCCCAATGCCAACTCTTACAGACAAACTGTAAGGAGAAGCATTGTTGAATGTTGATTTGGCAGCAGGAAGCCTACTGAGTCACAGGCCAGATTCTAACCAGATCTTATGTAGAGGAGAGGATGAATCAGTGTTAGGAGACAAGGAGACATCAACCTTGAGCCAAACCATGATGGGAAGGAAAAGTGGAGGTAACAGTATGCACCAGCTGCTACAACCTCTCCTCCCACCATTCTCCCAAAGAAATTTTTTTTTTTTTTTTTTAAGTTGAGAATGAAGAAGGTGGGGAGAGCAGTTTTCACCTGGTCAGGATGGAAATTTAATCATTCTTTCACCTAACAGACATTTACTGAGCATTTACTCGGGATGCTAGAAAGGAAAACCCAACTATGGTTCCCATTTAGAAGCAGACGGGTAAACAAGTTAAAAGATGTTTACTGTGCTCCTCCTCTGAAACCCACTGGAAACAACAAAAAGAATGAAAATATTGTTTTAATTACATCTTCATAAAAACTAAGGACTGAGATGATTAGCTGCTCACCAGAGTGCATTCTTGTCTTCCCAGAATAGACAGTAGTGAATGGAGATCAGCTGACCACATTTCCAGCCCCCTTAGGCACTAGATGAACCACACAACTAGGTCTCATAGCTAGATGTGAACAGACTTGATCTGTGTCACTTCTAGTCCAAAGTGGCTAAGAATTCTTCAGTTTCATCATCACAGACTCTGGTAGTTGGTACATAAATTTAAATAACAGTGCAATTAACCAGGCTTCCTTGTAGGCGTGTGGATATTATCCTATCACAGACAGCGTTATACTTCAAGAGGGATCTTGAAATGCTGTTTTTGACAGAGTGTGACACCATTTCTCTTCAGTTTGTCATTTGAACTGGACAATAAACCATATGATTGTCCAATTCAAAATGGCCAATAATAGTCCATTTCAGCTCACTGGTGCCTAGGATATCAATTTTTATGAGTTCCCTTTCATTTTTCACAACTTTCCATTTTCCTAGATTCATACTTTGTATATTTCCTCTTCCAATTATGAATGGATGTTTGCAGCTGTTTGTTCTCATTTTGAGTTGTGCCCCATCAGCAAATGAAGGTCCTCAAAGCTTTTCTCGACCTGTGTCATTAAGGTCACCTCTGCTTTGAGGAGTCAGCTCTTCCTCAGTCGCATTTTGAGTGTCTTCCAACCTGAGGGTGTCTCATCTTCCAGCACCATATCAGACAATGTTCACTGCTATCATAATTGTGCTGTAGGATAAGCACTGGACTGCTAATTGCAAGATTAGCAGCTCAAACCCACCAGCTGCTCCTTGGGAACCTTATAATAGGGTCACTGAGTCAGAACTGACTCATTGGTACTTAACAACAATCCTTCAGAAGTTGTTCACCTCTCCTTTTTCTTAATCTGTCTTAGTCTGGAAGCTCCACTGAAACATTACCCAAAGTGGATGACCCTATTGTCATATAAGATATCACCGTTATAGCTTCCACCATCACACAAGCCACCAGAGTATGACAGACTGGCAGATTGGTGGTGGCATGAACACCTAGACTTGGACAAAATTGAACATAGCTCTTGTTAGTGTATCTGGGCAAAGGGGAAGTCTTGATAATGAATTCTAGTCTTCCAAAGATATAGCCAAATTACCAAGCTAGGATTGGGGAAGCTTAGGTGGATGGTGAACATTATGCTCATTTAGATATAGAACTAAAGCTCAGCTTCTATGGGGATTATGGTTCTAGAGCAGAATGCAAATACAGGTATGTGTAGCATAATGTCCATTTGGACAACATCCAATGGCATGTTAAATCTCTGGTCCCATAAAGGTTTTTTTGCTTGCTTGTTTTTTGTTTTTAAGGGTAAGCATCACTCTCACTCTCTTTTTTTTTTTTAATGTTTTATTGTGAATTATGAGATAGTTTACATGGGAGAACATTAGTGCATCTCTTGAGTTTAATATTTTTCCCTAATGCTATTAAAGGAGCTCTGGTAGCGTAGTGGTTACGAATCGGGCTGCGAACCTTAAGGTCAGCAGTTCAAAACTACCAGCCGCTCCGTGGGAGAAAGATGAGGCTTTCTACTCCCGTAAATATTTACACCCTCGGAAACCCTGTACAGGGTCGCTATGGGTCGGAACCGACTCGACAGCACTTAACAACAACAACAACAATGGTATTAAAAACCATCAAATTCAGACTCTTAAAACACCAGACCACAAGTGGGAAGTAGGCAGAGGACCTGGGTCTAGGCGATGGCTGTCCAGTGGGCAGGTGGGCTGCTGTGACTGCAGCCCTGGGCAGCTCCTGCTGGTCAGGTGGGCTGGGCACATCCCACCGTCTCTCGGCTCACTTCCTCTTGCTCTGCTCCCATCGCCGTCCTCAGCTGCCACTGCTACTGCCCATTCCTCCCGCCTCCACCAGTAACTTCAATCAACAGCAGGTATGTGGATGACCAGAAGCAGGCTCCCATAGGTTATAATATGGTGTTTGCACAACGTCCAAATCACATAGCAGGATGTATCATCATAGATGTTAAGCAACACGCATCTGCATTCTAAGCTACAACCGTGTAAAAAGGAATAACATAACCAGCATCACTGGTAGGAGGAAGGGAAGTAGGCAGAGGTATTTTGTTAGGTACCGTAGAGTCAGTTCCGACTCATTGTGACCTTGTACACAACACAACAAAGCATCGGCCGGCCCTGCACTACCCTCACAATTGCTGTTATGTTTGAGCCCGTTAGTGCTGCAGCTGTGTGAAACCCATCTTGTTGGTGGCTCTTCCTCTTTTTTACATCTTCCATGATGGGGAATCCATGAACATGGAGTGAAATTGATAAATCAAGAAATATATGTTTAAGTATAGTACTTAAAATTATGAGAGTAGCCACTTCAAGGATTAAAAACAGACTATAAACTTTCCAAACCATTAGAAGAGGGTAGTGGGGGAGGAGGAAAAAGACTCAGAGACCAAGAAAGAAAAGAAAAAGGAAAAAAGGACACTATAGAAAAAAATTAATAGTAAACACTGTATTGAATAAAAGAAATAAAATGAGATGACAGATTTAAAGCCAAACATAGCCAACAGAGCATTTTTGTAAACAGAATGTGCTTCTCTACAAAAAGAAAAATGTCTAGTAAGTGAAAAATGTAACTTGCATTTTGGTCAAATAACTAACTATACACACATCTTACTTTTTCTAAATGTTGGAAGCTCTCTAAAGAAATTGCTTATAGTGATTAGCTTTGTGGAATGGTGCTGTAAGAATTGGAAGAGAAGAGGGAATTTAGTCTTCACTTTATACAGAAAACATGAATAACATCTATATTTTTTTAATGTAACTGAACTATCGAGTAAGTCTAAGACAATGTGGAAAATGCCTCAATGGCAGAATGTACAAAAGGGCTTTGGGGGCTTAGTGGAATAAGGACCTAATTATGCCTGAGGGAGTTAGAGGACATGTGAGCTAGGCCTCAAAGAATGATTGTCATTCTTTGAGGTAAAGTTCAGACCGGCAACAGAGTCAGAAAAGGAAAGATTTTTCACAAATAATGAGTACTCCAGAAGTTTGGAGCACGTGGAGTGTGTGTCAGAGGTATGCTAATTCAGCCATTGTGCTGAAGTCCAAAGAGAACCCAAAGATTCAGAAACATCAGCTAGCAAAGGATGATTCTGTAGGGAAGGCCAAAGGCTAGTCATCTGCTGGGCTCCAGCAGAATATTCAAACAGAGGTGAGTTCTCAGCCTTACTGAATTTCTTGCTCCTACTCGATGAGGCTTTCTACTCCTGTAAAGATTTACACCCTCGGAAACCCTGTACAGGGTCGCTATGGGTCGGAACCGACTCGACGGCACTTAACAACAACAACAACAACAACAACAACAACTCAACAGAGTTTCCACACCTCCTTCAGGAGCATGCAGGGAATGTTTGCACTTGTTTCTGAGCTGAAGGACCCTAGAAGCATTTGTGTTTGGTTAAGTCTCATCGGTTGTATGTCTGCTTCATTCTTTCTTCAGACCAGCTTTTTCTTCTCTTTCATCTTTGTCTTCTTGTTCTCCTCTTCCTCCTCCTCTTTTTCCTTCTTATTCTTTTATTGTTTCTCTGTACCAATGTCTAAAACAAACAAACAAACAAACAAAGACACTTCAGCTCTGGAGTAACATCACCTCCGTCTTCCAGGGTTATCGATCTTCACACTAGCTTCCCTGTCCTGGTCCAGATCTTCAAGATAGCTGATCTGATTGAGCAGCATGAGCCAAGGATCCCACTCTATGGTGAGGGGTCTACAGTGCAGGGAATAGAAACATGGCTCCAGGAGTCTACTGGTAGATAGAAGTGAGGAACATTTTTTGGAGAACATGGTATGGTCTGAGAAGAAAGTCTAAAGGTGTCTTTTAGACTGTCCTTCGTGGGTGTCTTCACATGTAGCTTTTTTTCTTTCTGTTTGTCCCTCTTCCTATGACCCAAGACCCATTTACATTTGGTCCTCCCTCTTCTCTGTCAGACTTATGTCTGGTGGTAACTTAAGCCAAGTGTCCTTCTTCCCACAACTCCCTTCCTTTCTCTTTCCCTCTGGTCTAAAGTGCAAGGTCTCTCTATGCATTTCTATCATCACCAGTTCCACTGAGCTACCCTGTGGTCCTGCCAGAGTAGATGTCCTCAAAATGCAAAAGTCTATCCTGTTGAGCATGAGCTCACTTAACTTTACCAGACACACGAGGACCTGGATCCTGTCTAAAGTCTCTCAGAAAAGAAATGACTTCAAGTGTTCGTGACCACTCCTTCCCAAATTCACACCTAAGTAAAATTCTTCCTTTGAACCAGGGGCAGACTACCCAATAAGCACAGTAAGCATGGACTTACCTATGCTTATGTACTGTCCTGTAGTGAACAGTTCCATGCATTCTCACCACATTGCTTACCAGATACTCCATCCTGTTAAGATGTCAATTTGAAAAGAGGCTTTGATTCTGTCAGAAGATGGTGTAGGGTTGGAAGAAAGATAGGTGCCAGCCATATCTAGAAGTAGATTCTTTGATTTGGTGAAAAAATGTGAAGCAGTTCACTACAGATTAGTAAGCAAGCACAAGTGATCCCATGCTTACTTGTTTACCAGGTAGTCCACCACTGCTTACAGCTAACCAGTAGCTCAACAGGGTTCCAACTTCCTCTAGGTGGCCCTCCTAGTCTTCATGGACAGCATCCTGGAGAGTCTGACAAGCACAGTGCTGTCCTGGCAACAGTCATCCTCTTGATTTTAACTGAAGCTGTGTCGATGGTCCACAGAGTCCCAGTGGACTACCTGGCTTCAGCATCGCCAACAAAGACGCACTCACATTCTACTTGTGTGTGGAAAAATGTTTTACTCACATGGAGAAGAGACAGAGCTTGATCAGTTTCACTAGTGAGTACCAGTCTACTGTAATCAAGGACTTCTCCTCTCATGGGCGGTGCAGGGCAGATGCACAACTCACTTATACCTCAGTCAAAGGAGACTCTATTCCCTTCCTGCTGTTAATAGATATTAAAGGGAGATTGGCCAGGTTCCATATGGTGTCCATGTATGAGCAGGAGATAGAGAAAGTGGCTGTGTGCCCAGAACGGGGTGAGTGAGTGGGGGGGCCCAACATCAGGTGTGGCTGATAGGACTAGAGCCCCCAGGGAGGCTGGAGAGGGGAGTGAGATGGAGATAAATTCTGGAGGATAAGCAAAAGGGCTGCAATCATGGGCTAATGCCACAGCTTTAAGGAACATTTCAAAACTACCAGCAGTTCCACGGGAGAAAGATAAGGCGTTCTGCTCCTGTAAAGATTTACAGCCTAGGAAACCCTGTACAGGATCACTATGAGTTGGAACCGACTCTATCGTACTTAACAACAAGGATGAGCATATTCTATCAGTGTATTGCCCAAGCTCCTTCTTCTTCCAATTCTGACTTTCCCTGCAGCCTGAGCCCACACCTTCCTCATCCCATGAGGCTCAAATGAGTGCTACCCCCTCCCTCCTGCCGATCCAGTTTCTGCCTCAGGACTGTAGTATCTGTGGGTCTTTGTCTTCCTTTGGAGACCATCAGACCTGTGAGTCCTCAGAATTCCACAGACTAGAGAGGAAACAAGGCAAAGGAGGTCCTTGCCTTGTAATCTAACTTCTCCCTCTTGTTGCTCCCAGATCATCTTGTAACGTCTTACTCCCTTCCTTTCTGGGTGTGCTGGATTCACCTCTTCTGCCCGCCAGCACCCCCATCTGGCAGAGAGAGGTCACATCTGGTGGAGGAGTCTCAGGATACATCCTTGACCTGCTGAACACTGTGTAGAAAGTGAACCTCGGGGTGCTGAAGGGATCTTCTGGGTGTAGGAAAATGGGAAGAAACTGCTGTTCTGTATGTGAGTGGCCTCTGAGCCTCAAACCCAGGAAGTCCCTTTAAGAAGGTCAGACAAGTGGTTAGTATGGGGGACCAAATGGCCAGTTTTCTAAT
>NW_006408594.1:11105625-11154460 GCF_000296735.1 Chrysochloris asiatica
AACTTCAATCTTTTCTCAATCTTTAGAAATAGATGGCCTTAATCACCTATAAAAGGGGCTGAGAACAGGTGGGATTCCATCAAGAACCTTTCCCCCACAAACCCCCACCACACTGCCATAGATTCTATCCCAACTCACAGCGTCTCTATATAGGGTTTCTGAGGCCATTAAGTTTTTACGGCAGCAGAAAGCTTCCTCTTGCTCCTGCAGAATGGCTGGAGAGTTTGAACTACTGATCTTATGGATAGAAGTTCTCTGCTTATCGTCCAGTGCCACACCAGGATTCCAGTCAAGGGTAGATGCTCTACTTCTTATTTAGGGAGCATGGGAAAGCAACTGGGTGGCTTCAAATTACCAACCTTTCAGTTAGCAAGCTGAGTGCTTGAGTGACCATCCAATCACCAAGCCCTGCCGCAAACTAAAGATGAAGAGAAAGTGCTATTTATTAGTCTATTATTTGCTGGTTATTTCCTCCACAAACCTTTAGAGAGAGATGTCATTGTTCCCATTTTATAGTTAAGTACATTGAGGCCTAGGGGCTTAAGTCAGTTACCTATAGCCCTAGAACTTACACACGGAAAAGCAAGGATTCCCACTGGCTTTGCTCATTCCCAGGTCACTACAGTGCCTGCCCCTCACTGAACACTAACCCCCAGAAAAGCTGCCTGGACAATCCCCAGGGTTGACAGATACAGTCCACCGTATGTGGCGAGCAAAGACCCCAGCACAGCAGGAGAGCCCCAGACAGGACTCAGGAGGAATGACATCAGTGGAGCCTTTACTAAGGGACAGGTGAAAAAAAGTCTTTCTGAAAACCTGAGCACAGAGACTTGAAAATGAAACATGGTCTTCCGTGCAAGCTTCAGGATTTAGGAGTTGTTTTCCAAATTCCTGCCAGAAATCCAACCATTGAAAGTAATTGGAAGCAGATGAGTGGAAATCAAGAGTTTTCAAGCTTCCCGGCTACCACTAACCGACTGTTCTAGTCAAGATCACAACAGAAGGTCCCAGACAGAGTAGGAGAAAAATGTACAGCAAAATTCAAAATCATATAGAAGACCGGACTTCTGGGCTAATAGAGACTGGTGGAACCTCTGAGATCGTGGCTCTCAGACACCCTTCAAACCTGGAAATGAACCTACTCCTAGAGATCCCCTCTCAGCCAAACAGCAGACAGGCTTCTAAAAGTGAGCTTCCCTTGAGTAATGTGTTCCTCAGAACCATCAACCACTGGAAACCAAAGGGACAGCATTTGCTGAAAAACAGGAGGAATGTAAATGTGGAACCCAGGGAGGAAGTGGCAAGGGTGTTGTTACATTGAGGGGCTTGCAACAAAATGTGTACTCATTGTTGAACAAAAAACCAATGTGCTCTGCAAACTTTCACCCAAATAACCATAAAAATCTTTTCTTTAAAGACCTTTCAGGCTGCCCTGAGGTAGCTAACAAAAGGGGAAAGTAATTCCCTCTCCCGAGATGCTCATTGACTAACATTCCCGACAGACAGGTCTTCCTACCACAGAAAACTATAGATGTAAACTCATTCTGAATCAGGAAATTCAAGGTAAATTTGTGGTCAAGTCCACTCTGTCTAACACATGGCAACTTCATTTGTGTCAGAGTAAAATTGTACCTCATGGGATTTTCAATGCATTCGGTACGAATCAGGATGCGAACCTTAAGGTCAGCAGTTCAAAACTACCAGCTGTTCTGCAGGAGAAAGAAGAGGCTTTCTGCTCACATAAACATTTACGGTCTCAGAAACCCTGTGCAGGGTCGCTATAAGTCAGAACCGACTCCACGACACACAACAACAACAACAACAAATATTCGGAAGTAAACCACCAGACCTTTTCTTCAAGTCACCTCTGGGCACACTTGAAGCCCCAAACTTTTGATTAGCAGCTGAGTGCTTAACTGTTTGTGCCACCCAGAAATCAGGAAATTAAAATAAAAATGTAAAACTCCATTGAGTGAATTCCAATCCCCAGCGGTCCTCTAGGACAGAGTAGAGCGGCCCCATAGCTTTTCCAAGGCGTACATGTTTCCAGAAGCAGACTGCTACATCTGTCTCCCATTGAGTGGCTGGTGGTTCAAACCAGTAACCTGTAAGTTAGCAGCCAAACACATTAACCATTACACCATCAAAGGTCCTTAAATCAGGAAATGTCACTGTTGTTGTTAAGCGCCGTTGAGTCGGTTCTGATCCATAGCTACCCTGTATAGGGTTTCCAAGAAGCAGCTGGTGAGCTTGAACTGCCGACCTTGTGGTTCAAACCAACTTTGCAGTCCAGCATGTTAACCCACAGTGCCACACTAGGACTCCGAATCAGGAAAGCAGAAATCAAATATACCCAGCCAACAGTGCCAGGGTAAGGGAAAAGATACCACCCTGCAACACAGACATCAGGGTTGTACATTCTTATTTGCCACAAAACTGTGAGGTCACATTTGGCTCCACTGACCCTCAGTTTCCTCATCTATAAAATGGACAACATGGAAGTGGTGTGAAGCTTCCATTAGACCTCATCATGGACAGGGGTATACCTAGTGTAACACTATTGGATAAGCACTAGACTGCAAGGTCGGAAGTTCAAATCCACTATCCACTCCTTTGAAACCTTATAAAGGGTTGCTATGAGTAAGAACCAACTCGATGGCACTTAACAACAACAATATAGCCAAGTATTTTCTCTACCTCATTCAACAGACATTGCTTGAGTGCTTCTCTTTGCTCTCAGCGGTTACTAGAGATCTATAGCTATTGAACAGGACAGTCTTTGTCCTGGGGAAGAACCTTGAATTTTCATGGAGGCATTGAACAGTAACCAAATAAAAACAGTTTATTAATTATGGTTGCATTAAGTGTCATGAAGGCAAAATCAGAGTGACCTTACCTGGGAAAGCTTCCTCTGGAAACTGGCATGGTATTTGGGCTGAGATGATACCAATAAAAACCATGATAGCTGGAACAAAACTCAAAATCATGAAAAAGACAAGGCTTATTGGTCAGAAAGACACTGATGGAACCCCTGAGCCTATAGCCCTTAGTTAACCTTCAGATTAGAAGTGAACTCACCCCCATGGTTCAGTTTTCAACCAAAGAATGTTGTTGTTGTTAAGTGCCGTTGAGTCAGTTCCAACCCATAGCAACCCTGTATAGGGTCTCCGAGGAGCAGCTGGTGAATTTGAACTGCCGATCTTGCAGTTCAAATGGTTTTGCAGTCTGGCGCATTAACCCACAGTGCCACAACAGGACTCCATAACCAAAGAATAAACAGCTTTATATCATCCTTTGGAAAGTGCCCATGTGACTTAGAGTTGAAGATCAGTGGAGATGATCTAGCCCAGTTACTCATCTGATTTGGGGAGAAAAGTCTGCCTAGCTCCTGTAATTCTAGACCCTGAGGGGAAGGTGGAGAAGGGCACTGTAGATAGGGAAAAAAATGACATAAGTAAATGTTGGGGATCAGGAAGCATGAGGATGTTTGGGAACCAGCCCTCTAGTTTGACTGAAATATGAAAGTCAAAGGGAAATGGAAGATAGGGTGCAAAGGCAAAGTTATGCTAGGTTTGCTGACTTCTATAGGTAATTGGGCACCATTGAAGACTTTTGAACCGCAATAGAGTGATATATCTGAAACTTTGTGCTAGGGGAACAGTCTGGCAGTGATTTGTAGGATGCAGTGCGATGCCAGAATTGAAAAGACCAGACTGTTTGAAGGTCCTGGACAAGAGGTCATGTTGTAGTATAAATAGAAAAGAGGCACAGAGTTGGAGGTGAATGTGAACCTTGATGCCCCATACTTATAGCCTGATTGGACTTTGGGCATGGAATAAAGGACTCAGAGGTAGCTTCAAGGTTCCAGGCCATGGGCCTATAAAACTACCGGTGCCCACTCATCAAAGCAGGATCCAGGAGTAGGGACTGGTTTTGAAGTAAGTTACATTAGTTTTCTATGGCCTCTATAACAAAATACACCTGATAGGATTAGCAAGATCAATGACTTCTTCATTACAAATACCCTTTTTCAAAGGGTGACTGACTATACATGTGAACCATATAAAATACACAGGAATTAAATTGACTACATCTGTAGGAAGAGACAGTGGAGAAGCTCAATATCATCAGCCAAAACAAATCCATGGGCCCACTGTGGAACAGAACATCAATTGTTCATATGCAACTTCAGGCTGAAGTTGAAGAATACTAAAACAAATCCATAAGAGCCAAAATATGACCTTGAATAGATCCCACCTGAATTTAGAGACATCTCAAGAACATATTTAACGTCTTGAATACTAATGTCCAGAGGAGTTGTAGGGTGACATCATACATGAAGAAACAAAGTGTCATTTAAAAGACAGGAAAGAAAGAAAAGACCATAGTGGATGTCAGAGAGATTCTGAAACTTACTCTTGAACATAGAGTTGCTAAAGCAAATGAAAGAAATGATTAGGTGAAAGAGCTGAACAGGAGATTTCAAAGGACAGGGATGAGAGAAAGTATTGTAAAGAAATGTGCAAAGACAGTGTTAGAAACCAAAAGCGTGCTCCATAGTTCTCAAGCTGAAACAAATGAAGGAAACACTCAAACCTCGACATGCAATATTAAAGAATTCTATGAGCAAAATAGAATTGGAAGAGTTCCAGATCTGTGCCCATCCCAAACAAAGGTAGCCCAATGGAATGCGGAAATCTTCTAACAATATCATTAATATCACATGCAGGTAAAATTTTCCTGGAGACAATCCAAAAATGGTTGCACCAATACATTGACAGGGAGCTGCCAGAAATTCAAGCTCGATTCAGAAGAGGATGTGAAACAAGGGATCTGATTGTTGACATCAGATGAATCTTGTCTGAGAGGTGAGAATACCAGAAAGATAATTACTTGTTGCTTAAACCAAGTGGAGACCATGTCAGACTTTCTCTGACCTCATAAGGGCGAACAAAACTCAAAATCAGCCCAAAGCCAATTCCTATGAAGTAGAGGTCAGATGTGCTTCCACCTTACAGCCTTCTTTACTCTATTTGGACACCAACCATCCCTCCTCTCTACTTCACATCTGGGTTCAATGACCACACAAAACTCATAACAGTGCTCACCATTATGGGGTTTATTAGGGAAGTGAACAGGGTGTAATTCAGGATCAGAAACAACTCAGAACACAGCAGTTCTCCAGTCAGGAACACCTCTTGTCTGCCAGACTACAGGCACGCCTCACTGTTGTCTTTAGTCTCTCAGCCCTGTGGTGCCTTAGCCTCTGCCCTTCTCAGGCAAATGTTACAAAGTTCTTTTAGCCAGGCTGTGAATACCCAAAGAGCACATTCTGCAAGCCAGTCTCCTGCCTGTAGGCAAGCTTAGTCAGTCCATGGGCCTAGAGCCTGAAGCTCCTCTGTCTCTCCATGCCACCACCTCTGCCACTACCTCTGGCTGTCACCTCTGCAATCACTGTTTCTCGAGGTAGGGATCTCACACTTCACTCATGCTCTTCCTTCTTGATAGTTCTGGGATCTCCCATCTCTGCTTCTGAACTGGCTCCTTTTTAACCTAGCTGGAGGACTAAGGTGTGTCTTAACCATACCATGGTGTTTTCAATTATGTCATTATAGTTTTTTATGTTAGGTGCTGTCGAGTTGGTTCTGATTTATAGCAACACTATGCTCTGGTAGCGTAGTGGTTACGAATCGGGCTGCGAACCTTAAGGTCAGCGGTTCGAAACTACCAGCTGCTCCGCGGGAGAAAGATGAGGCTTTCTACTCCAGTAAAGATTTACACCCTCGGAAACCCTGTACAGGGTCTCTATGGGTCGGAACCGACTCGACGGCACTTAACAACAACAACAACAACAATGCAAAACAATAATTCAAACACAGTGGCAACAGTACATCAGCAGAGAACTGCCAGAAATTCAAGCTAGATTCAGAAGAGAATGTGGAACATGGAATATCACTGCTGATGTCAAATTCATCTTGGACAGAATCCAGAGAATCCCAGAAAGATGTTTACTTGGGCTTTATTGCAAAGGCTTCCAGTTGTGTGGATGATGACAAGCTATGGATAAAATTGGGAAGAATGGGTATTCAAGAACACTTAGTTGTGCTCATGAAGAACCTATACATCGACCAAGAGATAATCATTCGACCAGAACAAGGGGATCCTGGATGTTTTAAAATCAGGAAAAGTGTGCACCAGTGTTGTATCCTTTCACCACACTTATACAATCTATATGCTGAGCAAATAATCTGAGAAGCTGGGTTATATGAAGAACATGGCATCAGGATTGGAGGAAGACTCATTAACAACCTGAGATATGCAGATGATGCAACCTTACTTGCTGAAAGTGAAAACAACTTAAAATACTTACAGATGAAGATCAAAGACGAAAGCCTTCAATATGGATTACATCTCAGTGTAAAGAAAACAAAACCTCTCACAATTGGACCAATAAATAATATCATGTTAAATGATGGAAAGATTGAAGTTGTCAAAGACTTCATTCATTTTACTTCATTCCACAATCTACATTCATGGAAGCAACAGTGAAGCGATCAAACAATGTATTTCATTAAGCAAATCTGCTTTGCTAGACCTCTTTAAAGTATTCAAGAGCAAAGATATCAGTTTGAGGACTAAGGTGTACCTGAATCAAGTCATGGTGTTTTCAATAACCTCATATTATTATCAGGAGGGACTAGTCTCTGTAGAAGGATGTTTACTTGTGCCTTATTGCAAAGGTTTTGGTAAGGTGGAGGGTCAGAGAAAAAGAGGAAGACCCCCAGTGAGATGGATTGGCCAAGTGGCATCATCAATGGGCTCAAGTGTGGCAACAATAGTGAGGTTGGCCCAGGATTGGGCAGTGTTTTCTTCTGCTATGCATAAAGTCGCTATGGGTCATTAATGACTTGATGGCATCTAACAACAACAACATATGCATGTGAAGACTGGATAATGAATTAAGGGAAACCATAAAAGAATTGATGCATTTGAGTTGTGGTGTTGGAAAAAAACACTGAAAATACCATGAACTTCCAGAAAAACAAACTAATCTGTTTTGGAAGAAGTACAGCTAGAATGCTTCACAGAAGCCAGGATGGCAAGACTTAGTCTTTCATGTCTTAAGTATGAGAGACTAATACTTGAGACCAAATATTAGTAATAGGAGGGACCAGTCTCTGGAGAAGGACATTATGCATGGGAAGTGGAGGGTCACCAAAGAAGAGGATTGGCACAGAGGCAGCAGCAATGGGCTGAAGTGTAACAGCTGTGGAATGGTGCAGGACCTGGCAGTGATTCATTCTGTTGTGCACAAGGTCCCTATGAATGTGAACCAACTAGAAGGCACCTAACAACAACAACAACAACAACATGCACAATAGAACGAAACACTGCCGCATCCATCACCATCCTCACAATTGTTGTATTTGAGCCCATGCTTCCTGCTACTGTGTCAGTCCATCTTGTTGGGTGTCTTCCTGTTTTTCATTGGCACTTCACATTTTTCTAAGCATGATGTCCTTCTGCAGGGACTCTATTCTTAGGAGCATTCTAGCTATACTTCTTTCAAGACAGATGAGTTCATTCTTCTGGCAGGTTGTGGTACTTTCATATTTCTTAACTGTGCTCTTGCGGAACTTGTACAGAGACCAAGAGGGAGGCAGTCGTTAGAACAGAACAAAGAGATATTGCATAGTTTAAATCAGGAAAGGAGTGCTCCAGGGTTGCATCTTTTCACCATATTTCTTCAATATATGTGCTGAGTAAATTATCCAAGAAACTGGACTTTATCAAGAAGCACAAGGCATCAGAATTGGAGGAAGACTCATTAACAACCTGCAATATGCAGATGGCACAACCTTGCTTGATGAAAGCAAAGAGGACTTGAAGCATTTACTGATGAAAATCAAATAGTACCACCTTAAGCATGGATTACAACTCAATATAAAAAAAACTGGAGCAATAAACTACATCAAGTTAAATGCAGAAAAGATTAAAGTTGTCAAGCTTTTCATTTTACATGGATCCACAATCCATGCTCATGGAAACTTGTTGCTCTTAAGTGCCATTGAGTCAGTTCTGACTCATAGTGACCCTGTGTAGGGTTTCTGAGGAGTGGCTGGTGAGGTTGAACCACCGACCTTGTGGTTCAAACCAACCTGGCCCCATGCATTATTCCACAGCACCACACCAGGAAGCAGTAGTCAAGAAATCGAATATTATACTAGCAAAATCTACTTCAAAAGACCTCTTAAAAGTGTTAATAAGCAAAAATGTCAGTTTGAGGACTAATGTGCGTCTGACATGGTATTTTCAATGCATGTGAAAGCTGGACAGTGAATAAGGAAGATCGAAAAAGAATTGATGCATTTGAATTACAGTGTTAGTGATGCATATTGAAAGTACCATGGACTGTCAAAAGAACAAACAAATCTGTCTTTGAAGAAGTATAGTCAGATTGCTCCTTAAAAGCAAGTATGGAAAGACATCATCTCACATGCTTTGGACATGAGCTCAGGAGGCGCTAGTCCCTGGAGAAAGAAATCATGCTTGGTAAAGTAGAGGATCAGCAAACTAGAGAAAGACCACCAATGAGATGGACTGGCAGAGTGGCAGTAACAATGGGCTTAAACAGAATGACAATTGTGAGGATGGTACAGGACTAATAGTGTTTTGTTTTGTTGAGCAAAGCATCACTATTAGTCAAAGCTGACTCAAAAGGCACCTAACAACAAAGGAGACTGCATTCGTTTGCTCAGGACCTCCGTTCTTCAATCATTCCAACCTATTGTTTCTGTTATTTTCTTCACTCACCTGCCTTTCTGCAATTAGATTAGGATCTGTCTTGATAATCCAGTATAAAATTCCCATTTCAGCATCCTTAACTAAAGATAATGTTCACAGGTTCTAGGGATTAAGAAGGAGCCCTGGTTGAACAATGGTTAAGAGCTCAGCTGCTAGTCTAAAGGTTAGTGGTTCAAACCCACCCAGTCACTGTGCTGAAGAAAGTGTGGTGATGTATTCCTGTAAAGATTACATCCAAGAAATTCCTATGAGACATATCTACTCTATCACAAAGGGGTCACCATGAGTGGAAAGCAACTCAACAGCACCTAAGAGCAACAGGGATTAACAAGAATATCTTTGGGGTGGGAAGGGAACATTATTCAGCGTACCACAAAAGTTGATGAGCTCATTTTAGATCTATGGCCCAGAAGCCAAACAGATGGACATGCTTTGAATTGAAACCAGGAGTTGGAGATTGCACCGAGAAATGGTAATAAGATATCTAGATTCGGTTCTAGTACAGGAGAGAATTGAAGCTAAGAGTCATGGGTGAGCTTACTATGGGAAAGAGGGTGCAGGAGACACGAGGGAGGGATAAGGACAGGACCTTGGGGATGCCTGAGCCCTACATTTAGGCTGGAAGGATAGCAGCCAACCAATAAGACAAAGAAGGAGTAGTCAGAAAAACAGGAAGGAGGGGGACAAGGTTAAAAACTGTGGCTATGGAAGCCTTCATGGATAAAGTTCCAAGAAGAAAGGGTTTAGTTAACCTGATCACCTACCCCAGGGATGGGAAGGCAATAAGGTAGTGCATCAACCTCTTCAACACCAGTCCTCTTCCAAGGCAGGGCAGGACCACCAACCTAGTAGGGGCAAGTTCACTTTCCTTCCCCACTTGCTAGGAGTCAGTATGCTGATTTCTTCTTATCAGATGAACTTCTTGCTGTCTGGCAACATCCCTTACACCTACTTCTCCGGCTTTTTATGGATGATCTCCCATCTTTGAAGGAAGGACTGGACTATGTTTTTAAGACTGTGACTCTATCAGAAACAATGACAACAGCTGTCTGGCTTAATAGAATGTGTAAAAGACAGTCTCACCAAAATATCCCCCAGGGCATATTTACTGCATGATAATACAAGAGAACCACAGGAGAATTTAGATGGAACATCTTGAAGAAGTCGCTTTGTGTTTCTCTAGAAGGGCATGTGTCTACCTGCAGGCCGAGCATCTACACTGTCATTGCAGAAATAACATCCAGAACAAACACTGACTGGCCAGAAAGTATTTAAAAACAAACAAACAAAAAAACCTCTCTTCTTTCTACTCCAAACTTCATTTACACTCAGGGGTGTTGAGCTGCTTAAATAACTCTGGTTACCTCATTCTTTATTGGTCACTCACTGTATAGAAGAAATCTCAAGAGAAAAGGGAAATGAGTCTGGACATTTTTGATGTCTGCTTTTCAATGTTTGGGCTTTGAATATATGCCTTGGGTGTAAGAGTGAGTATAATGAATGGAGATGGAGCTGTAACTTGGCTATTGAAATTTACAACTCTGAATGAATAGGAAAATCTGAACCCAAAGTATGAAATCCATATGGCACATTGAGCAGGCAGGATTGCCACCTGGAACAGGGAGTCAATCTAGGCTTTTATTGGGCAAAACAGGTAAACCAGTTGGCAATGCTGTGGCAATCCCCTCAGCCAGAATCCATTCAATTCGACAAGATCTATTGAATTGGAAGACATACCAAGTTGGGAGGATGCAGAGAAACAAAGAGCAAGACTTCTGCCCTCAAAGAGTTTACAGTCTGGTAGGGGAGGCAAACAAAGAAACAACACTCTCTATTATCAAATAGAATTCAGTTATTGCAAGACTTCAGGCAGAGACAAAATGATGTGAGAACATACAGGAGGGAATGAAAATTTCTGCCTTAAAAAATCAAAGAGACTGAATGGAGGGAGGTTAATTTGAGCTGGAGCTGCAGATCAGCAGACAGAATGGGGACTTGGGTAGGGTGAGAGGCTTGTCCAAGCAACCACAGGGAGCTGTAGTTTACAAGTCAGCAATCCTAACACAATCCTTGGGAAAGGAGGGTCCTTAAAAGTAGGGATCATGGATCATTTATTCACTGAATAGTCACTGAGCCTCAATTATGTGTCAGGCACTGCTTGAGGTACTGAGGCTATGGTGGTGGAGTCCTGGTGTGGCTCTGTGGGTTAATGCGCTGGACCACAAGGTCAGAGGTTCAAATTCACTAGCCTCTTCTCTGAAACCCTATACAGGGTTGCTATGAGTTGGAGCTGACTTGATGGCACTTAACAACAACAATAACAAGACAGCCAAGGTCACTGCCCTCATGGGGCTTATAGTCTAGTTTCCTAGTGACAGAAAAGAACTATGCAGACAAATGTCAGCGAATGATAAACACCAAGCAAACTACTGTAGGAAAGAGAAACAGGACGTTAGGAGAAAGAGTACCCTGGAGAGTGGTCTTTAGAACAAGCTGAGAATGAAAATCTCATTGAGAAGGAGACGTTTTAGCTGAAGGATGAGAAAAAGTCAGTCATATAAGAACCGAGGGGCCAACATTCCAGCATCAATGCTTGGGAGATTCTAGGACAGAAAGACGTAAGTGTGTCTGGAGCAACAAGAGCCAGAGGAAATTATGGTGTGGGACAAAATCAGCCATGATGTATAGGACTTGGAAGATCCTACTACAGACCTTAGATTTTATTGTTGAATTTGAAGCTCTGAGCAAACATCAAGCAGTAGATACTCAACAGCACGTAACAACAAGAACATTATCTGATATGAGTGTAACATTGATCACTCTGTTTTCTGTGTGAAGAATGTTTAGGAAGAGGCAAGAGTGAAAGTGGGAAGACCAGGAGAAGTTCTAGTGCAGAAGCCAAGATAAGGAAGGATGGAGCCTTACCCTACATGGTGGCAGTGGAGATGTCGAAGGAAAACCAAGGGTGTTCTTCTACACAAACAAACCAAGAGTGAAAAATGGCTCCTGGATCAACTGCCTCTTAGGGAAGGAGTAAGAAGGAATCGCCTCTGAGTTGTTCAAGTGGTTAACATGTTTAACCACTGACCAAAAATGTGGAGGTTCAAGTCCACACAAAGGTACCTGGAAAAAGAAAAAGGCCAAGAAATTTACTCCCCAAAATAACCAGTCACTGAAAACCCCATTGGCCACAATTATAACACTCATGAGTCTGGGTCAACTCAATGGCAATTGGCTTGGTTAAAGACAAAGAAATAGTCCCTTGATGACATTAATGGTCTTGTTTGTTGCTAAGTGCCATCAAGTTAGTTCATACCCATAGCGACCCTGTATAGGGTTTCCGAGGAGTGGCTGGCGGCGCAAACTGACATTGTAGTCCAGCGCATTAACCCACAGCTCCACACCAGGACTCCATTAGTGGTCTTAGCAAGGACATCTTCATTGGAACAGTGGAGACAGAAATGAGGTCACAATTCAGAGCTGCTAAAGGATTGTGTTGAGCTATGGATAGAGTGTCCTGTGGGGAGAATGTCATCTGGGATCTGACGCCTCACACTTGGAGAGAGCTGGAAATAGCTGGAAAAGATCCAGAGAGCGAAAGGGACCTCTGTCCAGAACTTTTCTTACTTGATTACTTTGTCTCACATTCTATAGCCAATTCAGTTTGGACCTCTACTGCTGTGATAACAGAAATACCAAAAGTGGGCAGATTTAACAAGAAAATGTATTTTCTCACAATTTAAGAGACTAGAAATCCAAATGTAGAACATCGGCTTTAAATCTCTCTAATGCATTGGTTTTCTCTCCTTGTTGGTAATGGAGAAAGGTGTTTGTCTCTTTTGAGTTTCTGCTTCACCCATCTCTACTCACTTACTTATTTAATATCCTTTATACCGAGCCCTCGTGTTACCATAGGATAAGCACTGGACTGCTAACCACAAGGTCAGCAGTTCAAACCCACCAGCTGCTCCACAAGAGAAGATGAAGCTTTCTGTTCCGTGCAGCATTGGAAACTCATTGTAGGGTCCCTATACGTCAGAAATGAGAGGATGGCAGTGAGTTTGGGGTTTGTTTGGTTTTTTTTTTTTTGGTTTATCACAACAGAGAGTGACTCAAAATATACTCCACACTAACCCTGTCTCATTAACAAAGACAGCCCATTCCTAAATGGGATTATAACCATAGGCACAGAAGTTAAAATTTACAACATGTATTTTAGGGGGACATACTTCAAACCACAATAGACCCCTTCTTTATGACTCTGAACATTGCAGTAGCAAATCCTAGTCTCGACCCAACCTCAAGTCCCCAAACTCAGCCAATGTCTGAAGGTGCTAATCCAGTTATAACCAGTCCTGAGCTCCAACCACACCCACTGTCCACTCCTGGGAGCCTTCCTACTCCCTCTGAGACCTCACCACCACCACCACTCCCATTCTTACACATGATACTTTAGCAGAAAGGAACTCTTTATATTCCCCAAACATTGGTTTCTAACTCCATGCCATTGTGTAGTATCTTCCTTCCATGGGCAGTCCCATTCTCCAAATCCCTGTCACCATATACATGCATGCTGTTGTGCTCTTGGTGGTGATAGTTGACCACCATTGAGTTGACTTCCCATGGCTTCACAAGGGGGAAGGGAATCAAGCTCAAAGTCAGCTCAAGGACGATACCTGTAAAGTGGAAGTCAGCTACGTCTCCACCCTACAGCCTTCTTTACCCCATTCTAACACCAACCATCCTTCCCACAGCACTCTCTGCTTCACATCCAGATTGGACAATCCATTGCAATGGCCACACAGAACTCATAACAATACTCATGAGTATGGGATTTATTAGGGACGTGAACAGGGCCTAGTGCCCTCAGCAGCTCTGTCTCTCCATGCCACCATTTCTGCCATTTCCTCTGTTGTCACCACTTTTCTAGGTAGAGATTGCATGCTCACTCATGCTCTTCCTTCTTGATGGTCCTGGGATCTTTCATTCCTGCTTCTGAAATGACTCCTTTTAAACCTAGCTGGATAGCAAAAGTAACCAGTCCCAGCCTTAGAGTCCTGCACACCTTATTTGCATGGTCCCACCAAATCACTTGGTGGGAATTAAGACATTGGATACAAAAGCCATATCAAGTAAATCCAAGGTACTCTCTGATGGAGATCGGTTTCCTGCCATTGATCCCTTGCCCATGAATCTTACTGCAGACAAGATCCTAGTCGGTATGCTTTATATACTAGTGTATTTTAGAAGTCCTCAGCACAAGAAGAGTGAATCACAGCCTCCTTTCTGCACAGTAGTCCCATGTACTTAAGTCTCTGCTATAGCATTTAGAGTCATGTAGGATAAGCATTGGGCTGTTAATCACAAAATTGGTGATTCTAACCCACTAGTGGCTCCTTGGAAACCTTATATAGGGTCATTATGAGTCGAAGCAACTTTGATGGCACTTAACAACAGCAACAACATAGCCTATTCAGGATACATGGAAGTTAGAAACTCCTGATGAGGCGCTGGACCATGAGCCATAAGGTCATCAGTTCAAATCTACCATCTACTCCTCAGAAACTCTATACAGGGTTGCTATGAGTTGGAACTGACTCAACGGCACTTAACAACAACAACATGAAAATTACTGGTAAATGTCTTAGACAGTAAGCTCCTTGAAGGTTGCAACAGTGCTATTCATCTGAACGCCTGAGTCCAGTATAGTACCTCACACAAGATTTATGTCTGATATGTATTTATTGAATTAAATTGCAAAGAACTTAGACGCTGGCGCTCCCTTGAGTTCGAATCATCATCGCTCTACCATTTCCTATCTGTGTCATGCAGCCTCTCTAAGCTTAGTTTTCTCATCTGTATGAACCCATAGCCAAAAGTTCCAACTCATAGCAACCCTCTACAATAGAATTGCTTCATAGGGTTCCCAAAGCTGTGAATATTTACAGAAGCTGACTACCGCATCTTTCTATCGTGAAGTGTGTTGCTGGGTTCAAACCACCAACCTTTCAGAAAGCAGCCAAATACTTAACCACTGTGCCACCAGGGCTCCTCTACATGTTTAAAGGGGAAGAATAATCCTCAACTGTGTATGATTGTAAAGCTAGAAATGAGATCATGTAAACCTCAAGCACAGGGCCTGCCACATGGGTGGTGTTGGGAAATGGAAGCTATTATGATTGGTGTGTGACCGAGGAGACTATATTGAGACTTGGGTTTGGCACTGAGCCCTTTCCATCCACCTCCAGGCCTCTGCAGATAGGGGAACTCCCTGGAACAAGCTAGAAGTCCCCTGACAAATCCAAATGAATCTTGCAGGTGCCAAGCTGTCTGGGACCTGTTGTCTCTGCACAATTTCTTCCAACTACCCAAGCCCTTCTTTGTTGAAGGTGACAATAACACACTTGATGGGTACAGATTGTGGACATCACCCAAACCTTCCCTCCAAGTCAACACACTGTACCAGGACGTGGAAGATTTGGTGACGGCACCCCATAGAGATGCAGTAGGACATGACTGGAAAGCAGTTATCAGGGAAGACCTTAGGCTGGGTCCTCTGAGACTTGTTGTTGACAATTGCTGTGGAATTGGCTCCCAGTCATGGCAATCCGGTGTCCAACGGAGCAAAACATTGTCTGGTCCACACCTTCTTCATGATTGTTGGCATGCTTAAGTCCATTGTCCCTGTTTGTGGTTACTGTGTTCTTTGAAGGCCTTACAAACTAGGAGACTCATCATCCAGCACGGTGTCGAACAATTTTCTTGTGATCCACAGGGTTTCTGTTGGTTAGCTTGAAGAAATAGATCACCTGCCTTTCTTCTTAGTCTGTCTTAGTCTGGAAGTTCTGCTGAAACACATGCACCATGGGAGATCCTGCTGGTATTTGAAATACTGGTGGTATCACAGCAACGCACTAGTCACCACAGTATGACAACCTGACAATCAGGCTGTTATTGTTGTTCCTACTCATAGCGACCTGGCATAGGGTTTTCAAGGAGCAGTGGTGTGCTTGAACCACCAACTTTGTGGTTCACAGTCTAATGTTTATCCTACAGTGCCACACCAGGAGTAGTGTCAGATAAATGGACAGATATCATTTGTCAAATATTGGTCCAGGTGGAGTTTACCTTGTTCTTTCCCTCTTTCTCTCCACCATCACCTCCTGAGAGACCATTCTGGAGTCTGTAAGTGCTCTGGACCCCTGGGCAGGGATTCTTCACACAAAGAATTTACATGAGATCTGAAAAACATTTTTGAGGCCAATATTTCCTCCTGCTAGATGTTCTATGTATGGTTCTCATGGGATAGCAACATTGTTTGCTATCCCATGAGAAACATACATTGTTTGATACCTGGATGATAAAGCTCCTAGTTTGTAAGGCACTCAAAGAACACAGTAACCACAAAAATGGACAATGGACACAGCTTCTGGGGCCTGGGGTTCTTACAGCACAGGTGTCCTCTGGCCATCTCACTCATGTCCATCTGTACGTTCTTGCCTTCCCTTCTTACCACTAGCTCTGGGGGATTTTCATCATGCTGCAGTGAGAGGAAAAAGAATGTAAACAGGCAGGTGAATCTGTCAGCAGACTTTTAGCTTTAGTCATAAGCGTGCCACTTTTGATTTTAGGTTCCATAGTAACCTCCTTCTCCCCAAACAATGACTAATTTTGGTAGAAGATGCCCTTGGGAGCAACAGAAAAAAAAACAGTGCTCTAGGACCAAGATGAGGGGTCTTGGTGATGCAATGATTAAGCACTCTGCTGCTAACTGAAAAGTTCCTGGTTTGAAGTTGAACCTCTACAGTGCTGCAGGAGACAGACTTGGTGATCCGCTTGTTCCTTTGTAGATGACAGTCTTGGAAAGAAACTCTTTGGAGCAGTGTGACTGCCCTACAGGATCACTATGAGTTGGAAATTCTCAACGTCACACAACAACAATGCCAGGGTGAAGTGCTGAGTTGCACAAAGCACACTGTTTATGACATCACCACCATTAGCCCAACACAGCCACCATCTCTCCTCACTGTTGCCTGGCTCCAGAATCTGCCCCAGCCTGAATGACCCAGTTAGATCCAACAATGTGACAGAGATCAGCTAGACAACAGCCCCCCAAGTCCCCCAGTGATGATCCCTGCAGAGAATGCAGGAAGCTTCTCTGGCTTTCTCCAACAAAGCATGCAAAGTTGGGGGTGACTTTAGAAAGAGATCCAGTAGGAGATAGTGTTGTGCTTGGTTTCTTGGTGTTTTGTCCACACTAGAAAACACGTGGTAGGTGAATGATAAGGAAACAGATCAGCAAGATGGTCCTTCCTGCTGACTGACCAGACAGATTTGGGCAGCCCTGTAGAACTCTGGCAAACCTAGAAGCCCCCTGGGACATCACAGGCTTTTCTCTCTACCCATAGTCTCTGTTTCAAACACATTTTCTTTCTCACCTGAGACAAGCGCTCAGAATAGAGAGACCTGTGTTCAATCCCTGGCTCCTCACATCCAAGCTATGGGACTCAGGGCAGTTGTTCCTCCTCTGAGTTTCGTTTTCTGCAGGATTCAAACTATAGTCATAATATAATCTATTCTATAGTGTTACCATATTTTTCATATAGAACGCTACCACATGAATGGTTCTCATTGCTGTTTGGTGCCATCAACTCAGTTCCTTCTCATAGCAGAATGAAGCAGTGCCGAGTCCTGGGCTATCTTCACTATTGTCGTTGTGTTTGGGGCCATTGTTGGCTGCTATTGCATCAATCCATCTTGTTGAGGGCCTCCCTCTTTTTTAGTGATCTTTCACTTTACCAAGCATGTGAAGTGCTGGCCTCCCGAAAACATATCCAAAGTATGAGAGACAAAATTTCACCATCCTCACTTCTAAGAACCATTCTGGTTTTACTTCTAACAGAACAGATTTGTTTGTTCTTCTGGCAGTCCCTGGTGCTTTCAATATTTTTCTCCACCACCATAATTCAAATACATTGATTCTTCTAGGGTCTTCCTTATACACTGTCCAACTTTCACATGCATATGAGGCAATTGAAAATACCATAGCTTGGGTCAGGCATCCCTCAGTATTCAAACTGATATCTTTGCTCTTCAACACTTTAAAGAGGTTTAGGCAGCAGATTTGCCTACTACAATTTGTTGTTTGATTTCTCGACTGCTGCTTCCATGAGCATTGGTTGTGGACCTAAGCAAAATTTGAAGATAATTCAAAAGTAGTCGCAGCAGTACATTGACAATGATCTGCCAGAATCTAGCCAGACTCAGAAGAAACGTGAAACTAGTGACATCATTGCTGACATCAGATGAATCTTTACTGATAGCAGAGAATATCAGAAAGATGTTTACTTGTACTTGTACTTTATTGACTCTGCAAAGGCATGAGACAGTATAGGTTATAACAAACTATGAACAACATTGTGAAGAACGGGAATTCCAGAACACTTAATTGTTCTCATGAGGAACCTGTCCATAGACCAAGAGGCAGTCGTTACAACAGAATAAGGAGATAATGAATGGTTTAAAATCATGAAAGGTGTTCATCAGAATAGTATTTTTCACCAAACGTACTCAATCTGTTGAGCAATAATCCAAGAAACTGGATTATATGAAGAAGAAAGTGGCATCAGGATTGGAAGAAGACTCTTTAACAACCTGCCATATGCAGATGACACAACCTTGCTTGCTGAAAGCAAAGAGGATTTAAAACACTTACTAATACAGAAGTTCCTCATGAGCACAATTGAGTTTTCTGGAACACTTCATTCTCCACAATCTTGTCCATAGCCTTTCATGAGGCAATAGTTAAAAGCATTTGTGTGGTCAAAAAGGCACAGGTAGTCCAGGTGTGGTTCAGTAGAATAAGCACTTGACTACAAGGTTGGTTTGAACCACAAAGTCAGCAGTTCAAACTCACCAGCTGCTCATCAAAAACCCTATACAGGGTGACTATGAATCGGATTTGACTGGACAGAACTTAACAACAACAACATAATGTCTTTCTGGTATTCTCTGCTTTCAGCCAAGATCCCTCTGATATTAGCAGTGATAGCTCTCCTCTCGTTCCACATCCTCATCTGAACCCAGCAGTTCCTTGTCAATATACAGTTGCAGCCATCTTAAAAATCTCTTTAGCAATATTTCACTTGTTTCCAATGATTTCCAGATTCCTTTGGGTCACCTCTCTTTGGAATTGGCACAAATATGTATCTCTTCCAATCATTTGGACAGGTAGCTGTCTTCCAAAATTCTTGACGTACATGAATGAGTGCCTCCTGTGCTGCATCAGTTTGTTGAAATGTTTCAGTTTGCATTTTATCAGTTCCCAGAGCATTGTTTTTTACCAATGCCTTCAATGCACCTTTGACTTTTCCCTTCAATAACATTGACTCTTGATCACATGCTACTTCTTGAAATGATTGAACACCAACCATTTCTTTTGGCACAGTGACTTTGTGAATTCAAGTTGTATATATTATAGTTGCTGTTGAGTACTGTCAAATCAGTTCCAACTCATAGCAACCCTGTATAGGGTTTCCACGGAGCTGCTGGTGAGTTTGAATCACCAGTCTTGTGGTTCAAGCTGACCTTGTGGTCAAGAGCTTATTCTAGAGTACCACATCAGTACTCTCTCTATATATATAATAAATATATGAGGAGCAGTCGGCAGGTTTGCCCTTCCAACCTTTCAGTTAACAATCCAGTGCTTATTCTAAAGCATCATACCAGTGCTTCATCAAGACTTCATCTTCCTTGGATCTATCCGCAACACTTAAGGAATCAGCAGTCAAGAAATCAAACAACATATTGCATAAGGCAAATCTGCTGCAGAAGACCTCTTTACAGTGTTGAAAAGCAAAGATGTCAGTTTGAGGACAAAAGCATGCCTGATCCAGTCCATGGTATTGTCAATAGCCACATATGCATGTGAAAGTTGAACAGTGAATAAGAAAGACAATAGAAGAATTGATGCATTTAAGTTATGGTGTCGGAGAAGAGTATCTATGGTGCCATGGACTGCCAGAAGAACAAACAAATCTGTGTGGGAAGAAGTACAACTAGAACGCTCCTTAGAAGCCAAGATGGCCAGGTTTCATTCCTCATACTTTGGAGGGATTTTATCAAGAGGGACTAGTCCGTGGGGAAAGACATTATGCCTTCAAAGTGGAGGGACAGCGAAAAAGAGGGAGACCCCAATGAGATGAATTGGCACAGTGGCAGCAATAATGGGCTCAAGAGTAGCAGCGATTGTGAGGATGGCACAGGACCAGGTAGTGTTTTGTTCTGTTGTCATAGGGTTCCTATTGATTGGAAGACTCAACAGCACCTAACAACAACATATATATATATATATACACACACACACACACATTATATATACACACACACACATATATGTAAAACACACACACACATATATATATATGGAGTCCTGGTGTGGCACTGAGGGTTAATGCAATCTACTGCAAAGTTGGTAAGTTGGTTTGATCTTCAAAGTCAGCAGTTCAAGCTCACCAGGCGCGCCTTGGAAACGCTATACAGGGTCACTATGGATCAGAACCAACTCAACTGCACTTAACAACAACAACAAATATATATATCACATCAGATCTTTTCTTGAGATGTTCTCTAAATTGAAGTGCGATGTATTCAAGCTATATATATAAGGAGCCCTATAGGATCAGCAGAATCCTGGTGTGGCACTGTGGGTTAATGTGCCAGACTGCAAAGCTGTTTGAACTGCAAGGTCGGAAGTTCAAGCTCACCAGCTGCTCCTTGGAAACCCTATACAGGGTCGCTATGGGTCAGAACCAACTCGATGGCACTTCACAACAACAGCAATAGGATCAGGACTGGACTGGTAACCACAAAATTGATGGTTCAAACCCACCAGCCGCTCCTTGGAAACCCTATACAGGGTGTCAGTGATCAGAACTGACTCAAAGATACTTAGCAGCAACATGTTCAAGGTCATATTTTGCCTTTCGTGGATTTGTTTCAATTTTCTTCAGTTTCAGCCTGATCTTGCAAGTGAACAATGGATGGTCTATTCCCCCATCAGCCACCGGCCTTGTTTTGGCTGATAACTTCTCCATCTTCATTTCCCACAAATGTAGTAAATTTGATTCCTGTCTATTCCATGTCATAAGGTCCATGGTTTTTGTTTGGTTGGGGGAAAAAAAGTATTTGCAATGAATACATCATTGTTGATCTTACAAAATTCTACCATGTGATCTCCAGCATCGTTTCTAATACCAAGGCCACATTTTCCAACTACTTGTTTCCAACTTTCATATTCCAATGACCAGTAATTATCAGTGCATCTTGATTGCATGTTTGATCAATATCAGACTGAAGAAGTTGGTAGCAGTCTTCAGTTTCATCCTCACTAGCTTTAGTGGTTGGTGTGTACATTTGAATGCTAGTGGCGCCAACGGGTCTTCCTTGTAGGCATATGGATATTATCCTATCACAGACAGCATTGCACTTCAAGATGGATCTTGAAATGCTCTTTGTGAAATGAAAGAGACACAATCCTATTTAATTTTATGTTCCCGGCATAGAAAACCATATGATTGTCTGAGTCAAAATATCCATACCAGTCCACTTCAGCTCATTAATGCCTTGGATATTGATCTCTGTGGCTTCCAATGAATTTTCTATGACTTCCAGTTCATCTAGATTCTTCATATAGTCCAAATCTAGATGATCAATGGATGTTTGCAGCTGTTTCTTCCATTTTAAGTTGTGCCATATCAGCAAATGAAGGATGCTGGAAGCTTTGTTCCGTTCACGTCATTAGGGTCAACTCTACTTTGAGGAGGCAAGTCTTCTTCAGTTGTATTTTGAGTGCATTCCAAACCCAAGGAACTTATTTTCCAATACTGTCTCTTACAATGTTCTGTTGCTACTCTTAAGGTTTTCGGTGGCTAGCCATTCAGAAGCGGCCCACCTCTCTTTCTTCCTAGTCTGTCTTAGTCTGGAAGCTCTGTTGAAACCTGTCTACCATGGGTGACACTGCTGGTATTTAAAATGCTGATGGCATAGCTTCCAGCATCACAGTAATACACAAGCTACCACAGTATGACAAACTGACAGAGACGTGGTGGACATAAAATGGTCTGTGCGTGCATATAACATGCATAGCATGCGTAGGAAAGTAATGAACAAGGGGATTCTATAGTTTGCAAAACCTGTATAATGCATGCATTTATTAGTTTTTAAATAATTTCATTTTTCAGTTAAATGAGATAGTGTATGTAATGTGTCCATGAGTTTTGTTTCTGGTACCATTAAGGTCTCAGCAGTATATGCTAAGCTATTGATAATGATGCTGACAATGAAACCACTATTCCTAAATTATTATTCTGAATGTGTTCACTTGAGTTAAGGGGAGGATCTCTTGCTCCTGAAATGTGCAAGTTTGGTCATTTCATCCATCTGCGGTGACAACACAGACTGTTCTTTGCATTAAACGTACACAGTGAGGGTCTTGTTAAGCCATGGGCAGGGCAGCCCACTATGCATGCAGCTCTGACCCTCTCTGGAGAAGGGATATATGCAGCTCCGTCCATCCCTCAAGGAAGGAGAAGCTGCCTGGCTCCTCCCTCGCCGTGTCCAATGGAACATCCCACCTATGGAGACCTCTCCATTTTCTCCCCCAACAGACTCCCAATAGAGCATGACACCTCTTTATAGACGAGAGAGTATCCTCAACCACCCTCAATCCCACACACCTCATTTGTTTTTCTAAATCTTTTCTACCTCCTTTAAGAGGAAAGGAAGAATGTTTTGTTTTGTTTCCATTACCCAGAAGGGGACCCATATCAGACTCTTGATCACACCCACTGCCGTGGATTCGACTCCCACTCACAGAGTTCATGGAAGAAAGAGGACAGCCACTCTCTAGGGTTTCCACGACTGTACATCTTATGGGAGCAGGCAACCTCATCTTTATCCCAGAGAGCGGATTGTGGTGGGTTTGAACCTCTGACCTTATGGTTATCCACCCAGTGCTTAACTGACTGAGCCACCAGGGCTCCTTAGATTCTCCATACAGGTTCCTTTTTACCCGTCTGTACACTAAGAAACCCTGGTGGTGCAGTGGTTAAGCACTCAGCTGCTAGCGTAAAGGCCAGCAGTTAGACTTCACCAGCAGCTCTACAGGAGATCGCTGTGGAAGTCTGCCTCCCTCCCTAAAGATCTCCAGCCTTGGAAGCCCCCTGGGGCAGTTTTCCTCTGTCCTATAGGGTCTCCATGGAGTCCTGGTGTGGCACTGTGGGCTAATGTGTCAGACTGTAAAGCCATTTGAACTGCAATGTCGGTGGTTTAAGCTCACCAGCTGCTCCTTGGAAACCCTATGTAGGGTCACTATGGGTCGGAATCGACTCGACAGCGCTTCACAACAACAAATAGGGTCTCTATGAGTCTGAATCAACTCGATGGTAACAGATACACACTGCATCCAAGTGCAGCCCTGGTGAACATCACTTTCTCTCCCCACATCCAGGTCAGTGGTCTGGTGAGAGGGGGTACCCTCTACAAAGCTGCCTTTCTCTCTCCATTCCTGCTTCATAGGAGGAGCCTAGACCTGCCTCCTTGACCAAGGTCCCACCCAGCTTCTCAATGTGGGAACCACCCAGCTGGCCGCTTCCCCAGCGTACAGGCCCCAGGGAGAAAGAAAGCGCTGTTGAAGATGGCTTTGGGTTCCCAGCTCCAGACAGCGTAGCTTTGTGTGCAGAAGGGTCTGTCTTCTCACCAAGTAGAGCCGATCAGATGAAACAGCGGAAGATGTCAGGACTGTCCCTGCCCCAGGCAACAGACACACTGGAAACACACCCCCACCCCTGGGTGAAAGACTGCTGACCCAAACTATAAGTCAGAGAAAAGCACCCCCAGCTGTCTCCATTACAGTTAAAAGTTTCACCAACCCCAACCATCCGCATTTCTCTAATCTGCAGTCAGCTGCTGTTAAATTGGCCCAACTCAGAGTGAGCCCACTTCCCATTGCATAGGAGAGCAAAACGCTGCCCGGGGCAACACCAGCCGCAGGATCAGTTGGCGGTTTGGGCCACTGTGATCATTAAGGTTGCATGGCCCTGGTGGTGCTGTGGGATAAGCACTGCTCTGCTAGCCACAAGGTCAGCAGTTCAAACCCACCGGTCATTGCAAGGGAGGAAGATGAGACCTTCTGCTTCCACAAAGATTTACAGCCTCGGAAACCCTATACAGGGTCACTCTGGGTCAGAATGTAGTCAGTGCCAGTGAGTGACGGAGGGAGGGTCTTGTGGGCTGATTTTCAGGCCTTTCTTTCTAGTCCTTCTTAGTCTGGAAGCTCCACTGACAGGCAGGTGGTTGCTGAGTGTGAGACATATTGGCCAGGAATCAAATCTGGGTCTCTAAGAAGGAAAGCACTTAACTACCAATGCCTCATTTCTTACATTAACCCATTGCTATCAAGTTTATTCTGAGGCATAGCAACCCTATGTTGTTGTTGTTGCTAAGTGTCATCAAGTCGAGTCGACTCCAACTCATAGCGAGCATCCTTGTACACAGTTTCCAAAGAACAGCTGCTAGCGACCCTATAGCAGGACTGTTAATTAAGAAAATAACTCCAAACTATAAGGTTGTTGTTAAGTGACGTCGAGTCAGTTCCACCTCATAGAGGCCCTGTATAGGGTTTCCAAGGAGAGGCTGGTTGGTGTCAACTGCTGACCTTGTGGCCTAAACCAACCTTGTATTAACTGACAGTACTACACCAGAACTCCCTAAAAGGTACTATGCATTTTAATTTTATTCCTAATCTATATATATGTAAAGAATAGTGCTACATAGATGGGCAAGATGTGGTGTCTAAATGGGGCAGGTACAGACCTTTTCCAAAGTACAGCTCCCCAAGAGTCTACAGACTATAATTTATCTTCTGCTGCTTATGTGGGGATGAACCCCAACCTCTGGGAGAGGAACAAGAGAAAGGAGAAAGTCTTAGATCTTTGTTTGGACTTTCAAAATTATTACAGGACTTTCCTCTGTATCAGCTCCCAGTCTCTAGAAATTCGAGCACAAAACCCCACACAGTTCATGAATACTTAGAGCATGGGATATTTGAGACCAGCAAATTCTGGAGAACAAAACTGACTTAGGTTTCATCAGATGTACGTGCAAGAGAATGAGTGTGACAAGCCTGCGTATGGCTGTTTCCTTATCTGCAGAATCAAGATTGCAAATTATCAGTTGTTGTTTTTTATTTATTTTTAAAGTTTTTATTGTAAATTGAGCGATAGTTTACATAGGAAAGCATCAGCTTTACATTCATCCTATCGTATTTCGTTTCATTGCAATAATTACAATCCATTCCATGCATCATCATTCAACAGCATTTGCTTCCAATTCCTCTTTTTTTTGGATATACACCAAAGCACTCTGGATTATATAACCATTCAAACAACCAAAGGGTATACCCTGCATGCCGGCCCCCCGGCTGCCAGCACACAGCCCCTCTCCCTCTCTGGGTCTAAAGTCCCCAGCCGCTCCATCTCTCCACATCATCATCTCTGCCTTCATTTCAGGCGTCACTGCTTCTCTGGATTGGGTCCCGCACTCTGCTCTTCTCCCTTGATGGTCCCAGGGTCCTCCGCTCTTACACTGCAAGATCAACCACTCCCCTCCTTTTGTTACAAAACATCTACCTTTAGATTTGCAACATTCACAATCAGTCCTGATAACAATTATTCACTATTGAACCACAAGAGTCTTAGCCCCATCCAATGAAGGAGTCAGCAGCAGTATTTGAGCATCAGGACCTTCATAGTACAGATATGAGGTCCTGGAGAATAGAGGGACAATGTGAAGTTCAAAACCATCCTTCTCCTCCCGCATCCCTGTCCCCATCCCCAGATACTCACCAAAAGACCTTTTGTCTACTTAGTATGTCTACTTAGTAAAGATACTAATTGCACACCCAGTCAGTCCCTCAACATCAATACTGCAAGAGACTTGTTCCCATAGAGTTTTCAATGGCTGGTTTTTGGAAGTCGATTGCCAGCCCTTTCTTCTGAAGCACCTCTTGATGGGCTAAAACCTCCAACCTTTCAGTTAGCAGAGGAGCTTGTTAACCATGTACATCACAGTGCATACTATTTTTTTCAATGTTTTATTGTGAATTATGTGATAGTTTACATGGGAGAACATTACTTTTACATTCTTCCTATCGTATATCGTTTCATTGCCATGGCTACAATCCCCTCCATGCATCATCAACCAACCAAAGAGTATACACTACAAGCCTGCCCCCCCAAACCCAGTTGTCAGCACACAGCCCTTCTCCCTTTCTGTGTCTAAAGTCCCCAACTGCTCCATCTCTCCACGTCATCGTCTCTGCCTTCATCTCAAGCATCACTGCTTCTCTGGGTAGGATCCTGCTCTCCGCTCTTCTCCCTTGATGGTACTAGGGACCTCCACTCCTAGACTGCAAAGTTAATCACTCCCCTCCTTGCTACAAATCATCTACCTTTACACAATTGCATACTATTTGACAGCTTTTCTCACCTAGCAAATAACTTGACATCTTTTCTAATATAAAACAATTTAAGTAAGCAAAGGGCACATTCTACAAGCCTGCCTCCTGGCTGCCAGCACCCAGTTCCTCTCTTTCCATGAGTCCAGAGTACTCAGCTGCTCTTTCTCTCTGTGTCCTCATCTCTGCCTCCATCTTTGGTGTTGCTGCTTCTCTGGTTAGGGTCCCGCATTCCACTCATGCTCTTTTCCCTTGATGATCCTAGGAACCTCTGTTTCTGAACTGTAATATTAACTACTCCCTCATTTTTTTACAGAACTTCTACCTTTACAGTAGCAATTAGTCATGATAACAATTACTCACTATTGAATCATAAGAATCCTATCCCCATCTCCTTTCAGCAGATCCGTCAGGACAAGATGAAAACTATTCAGTGGGGACTCTATCTTCCCCAGCACACTCTTAAACTAAACTTCTTGAAAACTTGTAAACCAGTCACTTCATGCCTTTATAGCCCCCCATTTTAGGTAGCCAATGCCTAAGTTGCCTGCCCCTATCTACCCTGTATACAGAGGGGATAGGATTGATTTTGGATGTGAAGACTCATTCCCTCTCAGTTGGTATTTTGAGCTACTACATCTATAAGTATTACTTATCCATAAGTAAGTTCATAAAATTGTAGCACTTTACACTCATTTCCTTTATCAAAACAATTTTTTTTAATCTTCCTCTAGACAAGTTATGGTTATCAAGCCATCAAGGCTAGGTCAAATGGGTACTATCTGCAAGTTTGGGTGTTCTTGGGCATCTCCCATCACTTCATAACAGCTGGATGCTTCGCTCTCAGCTCTATCCCTCTGTGGCTATGTCCTTGTCCACGGGCTCAGGAGTCCCCAGGTCTCACCACACTTCAGACCAACCAGCCCTTGCTTTTCTCTCTCTCATCTCCAAGTCAATGGTAGTCTATGGAATGTGATTGAACTCAGCGCATTTCTTCATTTCTTGCCTTTCCCCCTTTCCACTCACCAGTAGACCAACATGGTCACCAGCAAGCTTACATGCCTGCTCATGTATTCCCTTTTGAGTTTCAGTTTTGGAGGGATTTGTCCTGAAGGGACTTGATTGCTTGCCTTGATGACTTCCTAGTGAACAACTTGCTTGTTCTTGTAGTAGCCAGTCATACTACCATTTGTGTTTGGGATTTTTCCTGCTGATCTTTCTTTAAGGATGTATCTTGTATTGCTCTAGTTGTTTCAGACTGGTCTACTTGTCCTTTATAGTGGGAATGTCCCACCTCAGAAGGTTCTGGATGGGGCTCAGGATTCCACTTAAGGTCCTATATGCTGCAAAGGCTCTGCAAGAGGCCTAGTTCACTGGGAAAGTTCCAATTAGTTATAGGCTGAAGACACCTTGACATCTTTCTCTACTAACCTGGACTATTCTGTAGCAGTCCTGTTTTCAGGACAAAAGTGCTGCAAAGTCCTTGTGCATAAATCTTTATACACTTGCTGAAATTGTTTGTAGGAAATAGTCTTTGAAGTGGACTTACTGGGCAGAGGGGTATGCACATTTTTGTGTCTTTTTGCCAAATTGCCAGATTTCCATCTAAATATATACCAGTGTACTCATTCTGTGACTCCATGGGGGAAAAGATATGACAGATTCCATAAAGACGACAGCCTATAGCTCACAAGGTTTCAAGAGGGAGTTTAGTTTCAGAGTGTGTGGGAGAAGGTAGAATCCCCACTGAATAGTTTTCATCTTGTCTAGATGGGTCTGGTGAAAGGAGATGAAGATAGGATTCTTTTGATTCAATAGTGAGTAGTTGTTATTTTGACTAACTGTGATTGTCACAACTGTAAAGGTAGGAGTTGTGTAACATAAAGGTGGGAGTACTTAATCTTATATTCCAGGAACAGAGGACCCTAAGACCATCCAGAGAGAAGAGCATGAGTGAAATGTGAAACTCTACCCAGAAAAGGGGTGACACCAGAGATGGAGGCAGAGGTAATGACATGGAGAATTTGAGCAGCTGAGGACTCATGGAAAGAGAAAGGCTGTATGTTGGCGGCCAGAAGACTGGCTTCTAGAATTTGCCCTGTGGTGTTTAAATGATTCTATATCCCTGCATGGTTTTTTTCATACATGCACTAAAGAGTAGACACGTGTTGATATGGGTGACAGGACAGGCAATAAACAACTGGAGGGAAGTTGGGGGTGGCGGGAGACACAGGGAGGAATGCAGTGGTTTGAGTAAATAGAGGTAAATGCTGTTAACTGTTGGTGCATGGAGGGGATTGCAACCATGTAATGAAGCAAACTCTATGATTTGTTGAATGTAGAACTGATGATCTGCCCTGTAAACCTTCACTCAATTCACAATAAAAGTTTAAATAATGAATAAATAAATCACCTAACTACAAGTACACACAAAACAAGATGACAGCCTAGGAAACCCTATGACATGTTCTTCTCTGTCATATGGGGTTACTCTGAGTCAGAAGAGTCACTGGCACACAATAACAACATACTCTGGCATGTACTTATTGTCATCTCTTGAGCAGCCATGTAAAGGGAGTCCCCTAGCTTCTATTTTGCTTAGTGTTCTAGTGGAATGACAAGCATTCACTCATAGAAGGTGTGGGTCAGATGAGGCTTCAGTGAAGGGGTCCCTCTGGAACCAGACCTTGAAGAATGGCATGCTTTTCAACTCAGAAATGTGACTCAAGGAAATTCCAGGTAGAGGCTGAAGCAGGAAATAATAAAAGACTTGTGGGATGTGACCAAGTGGGAAAGGTGTTTGCTGCCTCTCCCAGGGCCTCACGAGACAGCTCTCAATACCTGGACAAATCGTTGGTCACAGGTGATGGAAGCCCTAATGTGTAGACTCAGACACTTGATTCTAGGAGCCACGAAAAGGAAAAGTACTCTATTCAATGACAGATGTTTCCCAACTATCTACTGTATACCAGAGCTGTGGCACTGAAATATGGATGAGTCAAAAATATGCACACACCAAGAAAACCCCAAACAAGTAATTGCATTTAAATGAAAGGTTGGAATAGCTAATAAATAGAATATCAAGTAAACTAGGAGTCTTGGTGTAGTGCTGTAGAATAAGCACTTCATCGCAAAGTCAGTGGTTCAAACTCACCAGACGCTCCTCGGAAACCCTATACAGGGCCACTATGAGTCGGAACCGACTCGACGGCACTTAACAATAACAAGAATAACAACAAAGTAAGCTATATGACATGTTGGAATGCCTGGGTATGAATGTGTTCAGTTGTTAACCCAAAGGTTGGAGTTTCAAGTACTTCTAAAACAGCCAATGAAATCTTACGTAGTGCAGCTCTTCTCTGATACATAAAGGGTCGCCATGAGTTAAAACTGACTTGATGGCAACCATTGTGTGTGAGTGATTTAATGATATGTTCGATGGTGCTCAGTACTTTAAGAATAAGTTCAAAGGATGGAGATGAGAGCATGCATAGGAAGGGAGGCAAGTGACCATTTTCAGTAGGGTGATCAGGGAAGGTATCACTGAGAAGTAGCATTTAGTCAAAGTCTGGAGATGGTAACAGGGTGAGCTGTGCAGATTTCTGGGAAGGCAGCATTCCAGGAAGCAGAGGCAGTGAGGCTAAAGATCCTAAGGCAGGAGACTCTCTGAAGAGTTGGAGGAGGAGCAAGAAGACCACTTCCCAGAACAGAGTGAGGGAGGGGATGAGTCGAAGCTAAGATCCGGGAGGCCCTGGAGCTGGAGGCTGTAAGTCTCTGTGGGCAGATGTATAACATTTTTGGAGTAAAATGAGAAACTATTAGGAACTTTGACACAGAATCAGACATGATCTGACATATGGTTTAGGAAGATCATTCTGACTAAAGGAGAGATGAGGTCCAAGATGGCGAGACAAAAAAATCAGAGCCTACTGTAATAATCTGGGTGAGAGGAGATGGTGGCGTGGACCAAGGTAGAACAGTCAGGTTGAGAAATTTTCACATTCTCTGGATTTGTTTTTAGAGAAGAACCTTGAGGGTTTACTGGTGTGAGGGTGTGAGGGGTAGAAGACAGGAAGGGGTCAAGGATAACTCCAAGAACTTGACCTGAGCAACTGGCTGGATTGAGCTGCCATGAGCTGAGGTGGAAAGTAGTTTGGGAGTGGGAGACAACTCAAGGGCTCAGTTTTGAAGTGTGCTTCCGGTTAGAACTCAGCATGGAAATGATGAATAGGCCCATCAGATAAGAATTCAGGAGAGGACAAGGCTACAAATGGAAATGAGTGAGTCATTAGCATGTCGATGCTTGAAGGTCCTTAGACTAGATGAGATCACTGAAGACAGAAGATGAGGAGAGGCCTAAGAATGTAACCCTGGACCACTTCCATGCTACACAGTTAGAAAGGTAAGGAGGAACATGAGAGGAAGACTAAGGTAGAACAGCCAACAAGGCAGAATGTAGGTCCTAGAGGCCAAGGGAAGGAAGTGTTTGAAGGAAAAGAGAAAGGTCAAATACTGCTGCAAAGTAAAAAAACATGAGCCCTAAACCACAAACCACATGACCACTTGATTTGCTCCCAAACACAGTTCATTACTTGTATTTTTTTCCCTGAGTTATTTTAAGTTTTTGTTTTATTTATTTGTAAAGTGAGTGATAGTTTACATGGGACAACATCGGTTTTACACTCATCCTATTGTATTTCATTTCATTGCAATGATTACAATCCCCTTCATGCATCATCATTCAACAGCATTTGTTTCTATTCCCTCTGGGGTGTTTTTGTCATTATTTTTAATCAAGTTCTGGTCAAGTCTCCCTGACCTAGATAAACACCATTTCACCTCTTTAAAGTACTTTGTTTATTACGTGCCATGTTCTGAGTAGATGGTTTAACTTGAAAAGGAGAATCTTATTTCCAAGTCCAGAGCTAAAATACTTAACAGAAGAAATGGCCTAAATACAAGGGGTGCTTCAAAAAGTTCCTAGGAAAATTCCACTATCTTTCGTTCTATTTTTCTGTAAACCTTTTGTGTATATGAAGAACACTGGATGAGGAAAGAATGGAGTCAGGACACCTGGGTTCTTGTCTTGGCTTAACCACTTGCTCCTTGTGTGACCTTGAGGCCCCATCCAGGGTTCAGTTTAGTCGCATGCAATATAGCAAGGGAAGCTTAGCCACTGAGAGAGTTTTCATATTTGTTGTTGTTAGATATTATCAAGTCGATTCTGACTCATGTGTGTGGCTAAAAATGTGCTTTGTAGGGTTATCAAGGCTGTGACCTTCTGGAAGCAGATTGTAGGCCTTCTAAGGTATCTCTGAATGAGTTCAAGCCAACAACCTTTCAGCCAGTAGTTGAATGCTGCAAAAACCATGTGGGAGCTATGTCTGACATCCCCTGGCTTCACAAGGGGGAAAGAATCAAACTCAAAATCAGCCCAAGGCCAATTCCTATGAAGCAGAGGTCAGGCATGGCTCTACCGTACAGCCTTCTTTCCCCCATTCTGACACCAACTATCCCGCCCACAGCACTCTCAGCTTCACCTCCGGGTTTGACAATCCATTGCAATGGCGACACAGAACTCCTAACAATACTCATGATTATGGGGTTTACTAGGGAGGTGAACAGAGTACAATTCAGGATCTGAAATGTACAGGATGCAGCAGTTTTCAAGTGAGGAACGCCTCTGGTCTGCCATACTGCAGGCACGCCTCACTCTGCTCTTCAGTTTCTCAGCCATGTGGCTGCTTGGCCTCTGCCTTGCTCAGGCAAGTGTTACGAAGCTCTTTTAGCCAGCCTATGAATGCCCAAATAGCACATTTTGCAAGCCACTTTCCTGCCTGTAGGCACTCAACTTTACTCCGTCCATGGACCTACAGTTGCCGCCATTCTGTCTTTCCATGCCACCGCCTACTGCTCTAACCGCTTGCCATCTCGGGCTCTTCTTTCTTGATGGTCCTGGGATCTTCCATCTCTGCTTCTGAGATGGCTCCTTTTAAGCCTAGCTGGAGAGCAAAACTTAACCAATCCAAGCCTTAGAGTCCTATATACCGTATTTGATTTATTTTGCATTTGCATTTGAGTTATGGTGTTGGAGAAGAATATTGAAAGTACCATGGGCTGCTAAAAGAGCAAATAAGTCTGTGTTGGAAGAAATACAGCCAGAGTGTTCCTTGGAAGCCAGGACAGTCAGACTTTGTCTTTCATACTTTGTCTTTCATATTGTCAGTAGGGACCAGTCACTGGAGAGGGATATCATGTTTGGTAAAGTGGAGGGTTGGAGAAAGAAACGAAGACCCCCAGTGAGATGGATTGGCACAGTGGCAGCAGCAATGGGCTCAAGCGTAGCAATGATTGTGAGGTTGGCCCAGGACTGGACAGTGTTTTGTGTTGTTGTGTATAAGGTTGCTATGAGTTGGTACTGACTCGATGGCACCTAACAACAATAACAACAACAAATACCTTATTTGCATGGTCCCACCCAATTGCTTGTTGGGAATTAAGAAGACTTTGAATAGAAAAGCTATAGAAAGTAAATTCAAAGGCACAACAAGTGCTTAACCATTTGTACCCCCAGGACTCCTTTCATAGCCACTGTTGCTGCTGTTGGGAGCCATCAAGCCTGTTCCTGCTCACAGCAACCTTGCAGCATGGAGTAGAGAGGCCCTCACAGGCCTTAACCTTTATGGAAGCAGATGGCCAGTCTTTACTCCCACACAACTACTGGTGAGTTTGAACCGACAACCTTTCTGCTAGCTATTGAGTGCTTTAATCACTGTGCCACCAAGACACCTTTTATGTAGGATAAACACTGGACTGCTAACTGAAAGGTCAGTGGTTCAAACCCACCAGTTGCTCTTCAAAAACCCTATACAATGTGAGAAATGACTCAAAGGCACTTAACAACAACAACATTCAAGTTTAAAAATCAAAAACATGCCCCTCTCTGTCAGTCAGGGCTGGCTACCTAATTTGTAGGACCCTTTGTTGAAGGCACTAAATTCAAAAGCTCCTTTCTTTGATTCTACCATCTCTTTCTCTCTCAACTTTGTTTTAGTTTCAATTTAATGGCATGCTAGACTTCGGAAAATTGAAATAGGCAATTATGACCGTTCATTTAACCACTTACTTTTATATTGTGCAGCACCAGTTTTAAATACAAATACAAAAGCATTTGGAGTTCTGGTGTGACTGATGTTGTAGGATAAACACTGGACTGCTAACTGTGGGGGAAGGGGAAGGTCCCTCACATCTCCAAGAGGTCACGCTTTCTGTTTGAATTAGAACTTGCTTCAGATGCCCAAAGAGATGAAAGCACTCTAAAAAAAAAAAAAAAACATATTGGAATAAGACCCCTCACAGTTCCATGAGAAGGACAGACAAGGAAAAGGAAGCCAACCACAAATTCAAACCTACCAATTGCTCCTTGGAAACACTATACAGGGTCACTTAGGAGTCGGAACCAACTCAATGACACTTAACAATAGCATTAAGAGCATCTCACTCTGATGAAGTCACCAAAATTAAACAATTCTTATTTCCGAGCTCATACATGCATTTATAAGGAGCTCTGGTAGCATAGTGGTTGTGAGTTGGACTTCTAACCTCAAGGTCAGCAGTTCAAAACTACCAGCTGTTCCATAGGAGAAAGATGAGGCTTTCTGCTCCCATAAAGATTTACAGCCTCAGAAACCCTATGCAGGGTCGCTATGAGTCGGAACCGACTCCACAGCACACCATCATCACCGTCACCACCACCACAGGCACATGTATCCCCTTCTTACCAGAACAGTGGTAATACCACCCCAAATGAACTCAGCTGTTTTTATTTCCCTGCTTGATTAGAACATGCCCTACCAACTCTCTACTTGTGGCTTACTGATGAGTAAAGAAGGACTGGAAGGAAAAGGAACTCTAAATTATCCTGTCATTTTCTGGTCCTTCTAGATCATCATTTTAGCATGTGCTGTTGGCTAATGAGAAAGAATATGATAGTGTTTCTTGGATTTTTGTTTTTCTTAGGATGTTGTCATCTTGTTTCTGCATTTGAAGCAAGTTCTAGGAGCAAAGTCTTGAAAATGTGACCTCCTGGGGCTGTGAGAGACCCTCCTATCCCCACAAACCACCCTCCTCACCTTGCTCACTTGGACTTAGATGTAGCACATTGACCTTGTACATACTCTGACTCTTGCTGAGCTATACCTTAGAGGTCTTCTGGAATCCTGTGCTCATGGGACATCATGCAGGCTGTATGCTAGTGGACAGCAAAGAACAGCAGTGGACACACATAGTATGCACGCCCCCTCTGCTCCCATGCATGCGCCGTTGTCCCATCAGCTATCACTTACAAAACACAAGGTCAAAATAAAATGATTCAGGATTTCCAGGCATCAACAGCAGAACACTAAGCCCAGGCTGCCAGTCCGTCTGTCAGCTTCCCTCAATAATAATCATGACACTTGTCACACCACCCCATAAGACTTGCTCTTCCTCATGTGTCCTCCCCCATTAAATGGTGAGGGGATCTTATTCAGGTATACCATCAGTACCTAGTGCAACGCATGATGCATAATTGTTATTGTTGTTGTTAAGAGCCATCAAGTCGATTCCAACCCATAGTGACCCTGTCTAGGGTTTCCAAGGAGCAGGTGGTGAGCTTGAACCACTGACCTTGCAGTTCAAACGACTTTGCAGTCTGACGCATTAGCCCACAGCGCCACACCAGGACTCATGTTCATTAAATGTTTGTGACACGAATATGTAGAAGCAAGTCATTCTCTGATGTCTAGACCATGACCATTGTTGTTGATAGCCATTGAGCCAATGCACGTCCCTGTCTTTCCAATCACAGTCCTCTTTATTGCCTTGGTTTTTATTCATTCATTCCATATCTGCAGGATTCCCTCAAGAAGTTCACAGGCTGGAAGGAGAAGAGACATTTAAACAAAAATACTATTCATCCATTCATGCAGTTCGCACACAGCACATGTCCAGTGGATTTCTCTTATGGGAAAGAACCAGGGAAGACAGTTAGACATGGGAAATGGAGTTCTGTGAATTGTATTATAGAAACGAGTATTGTGGCATTGTGGAGACACAAAGAAGGTATACGGAGCCCAGTCTCAGGCTACAAGGAAGCTTTCTTAGATGAGGTGACAATGACTGATTCCTCTCATAGGGTAGTTTTCCCTGGCCACAAAAAGCCTTCCAGGCAGAGGAAGCAGCATATGGAAAGGCATGAAGATATGCAAAACTACTAGCCATCTCTATGAACCACTGCCTCCTTCATCATGAGATTGGAAGAACTGAACGGTGCCCAACTACCACTATTTGGATCAAAAACTCTGTGGAAGAGTCTTGATCCAAAGGATGGAATGCAGAACAGAATTTCAAATTACCAGGGAACCTAAACTTCTTAGAACTTCTGTGTTTGAATGAATTCCCCTAAAACAATTGCCCTGAGATCATCTTAAACCTTAAACCAAAAGCATGCCCCTAAGTCTTCTGAAAACCAAGCAATGGAATAGCTACATTAATAAAGAATGTCTGCTTTGATTACTGTGTTCTTTTAAGAGCCACCTATGTGGGGTCAAACTGACAATAGCTACTTGAAAGATTGGAGAGGAAACTTTGGGGGCCTGAGGGCATGCTAGTAGCAGAGGAACTCTTTGGAAAAGGAGGTTGAGAACGATTGCCTAACCTGAAGAATGTAACAAATGCCACGGCACATGTGGACATTGCTGTGTAGGTGTATGGTCTCAACAACTACAAGAAAATAAACAGATTTGCAATCTGCAAAAACAAGGTGGTCTGGGCCATTGTATGCAATTGGAGCGAGTGTGGTGGGGAAGCACTAAGAAATGAGGCTGGACAAGCTGGTGAAAGTAGAAGCCCATGTAATAAATGCTCTGTCCCTGGTACTAGCAAAGTACTCCTTAAGAACAAAGGAAGGTACTGCTAACTCCACTTCTTTGAAGGGAATGCCAGCTTCCCTTAAACTCAGTCTGAAGCATATATGTTGTTGTTATGTGCCGTCAAGTCGGTTCCGACCCATAGCGACCCTGTACAGGGTTTCCGAGGCTGTAAATCTTTATGGGAGCAGAAAGCCTCCTCTTTCTCCCATGGAACGGCTGGTAGTTTCGAACTGCTGACCTTAAGGCTTGCAGCCCGATTCGTAACCACTACGCTACCAGAGCTCCTTATATATAGGAGGCGATAAAGCATGAAGTGACTGGCTTACAACTTTTCAAGAGGGACCTTAGTTTAAGAGTGTGCAGGGGAAGATAAAGTCCCCACTGAATCGTTTTCATCTTGTCTAGATAGGTCTACTGAAAAGAGATGGGGATAAGATTCTTAAGGTTCAATAGTAAGTAATTGTTATCATGACTAATTGTGATTGCCACAATTATAAAGGTAGAAGTTTTGTAACAAAAATGGGGGAGTAGTTAATCTTACAGTCCAGAAACAAAGGACCCTAGGACCACCAAGGGAGAAGAGCACAAGCAGAATGCAGGACCCTACCCAGAGAAGCAGTGACACCAGCAATGGAGGCAGAGATGAGGACATGGAAAGAAGGAGCAACTGAGGACTCTAGATTCATGGAAAGAGAGGGATTGAGAGCAGGTGGCCAGGAGGCAGGCTTGCAGAATGTGCCCTTTGGTGGTGTAAATTATCATATATGCCTGAGAGTTTAAGAAAAGAAAAGAATATATAATAATTGGTCTCAGAAAGGGGTATAAAGAAGGCCTTAAACCAAGAGACTAGCCCGGAGTTATAAAAGCGTCTATTGTCTGAAAGCAATGGTGAGAATTTGATGTGTCTTGAGTAGGGAGGGCACTGAGATGCATAATAAAAATAAATAGCTGAACATTTTTTGAGCAGTTAATATGTGCCAGACAATATATAACTGCTAGGAATCCTGGTGTGGCACTGGGGTTAATGTGCTGAACTGCAAGGTCACTTTGAATCACAAGGTCGGCAGTTCAAGCTCACCAGTTACTCCTTGCAACCCCTACACAGGGTCTCTATGGGTCCAAACTGACTTGATCGACACTTAAAAATAACAGTTATATCAATGGAATCCTGGTGTGGCTGACTTGAAGGCACTTAACAACAAAACAACAGTGTATCAGTTCACCTCTGGTTAATGACAACTTTCTAAGTAGGTATTTCTACAATCCCCATTTTACAGATGACTACATGGAAAAGTTTAGGGATTTGCCCAAGGTCTTATAGTTAAGTGGCATATCTGGGATTCAAGACCAGTGCTATGAGATTCCAAAGTACATGTTTTGAACCACTGAACATGTACTGGCCCTGTAGCTACTTGACAATAAAACTGAAATCATCAAAGAGGTTTGGGAGGAAAATGGCGAGTTGGGTTTGATTCATCCAAGAAATGCACTGGGAAGGCAACACATCTGTAGCTCAGAAAGGATGACTATAGGTAAGACTTGGAAGTCTTCTGAAATTCATAGTCACTAAGCTCGTAACATGGAGATGAGTAAGGGGAGAAGAGGACAGAACCTGTGGAACACGGACATTGACGAGCCAGAGAAGGAACAAAAGAAGCTAAAAGGAGAAGTCAGCAACCTGCTGTCTGACCTGCCGATCTTGGGTCCATCAGCTCCTATCGCTATGTGAGTCAGGAGAAGACTTCAGACTGAAATCTGACCCAGAGACTTGGAACTTGCCCGCCTCTACAATTATGTGTGCCATTTCCTTAATAGAAATCTCAGTGTGTGTGTATTCGAGAATGAATCAAAAATTATCTGCACTCAGGCTGTAGAATTTATGTTAGTCAAGTTTTAGAAAAGACAAATACATCATTTTTTGACATAATCTTCTTGCTTTTCAATACAGTTTGTCCATCTGTCAACAAGCTTTCGGATTCCCTTATTTTTAAATATTTTAGGTTGAGCTGTGAGCCACGAATGCACCACTGTCTTCACTTCTTCATCAGAAGTGAATCTGTATCCTTGAAGAGCTGCTTTCAGGGGTCCAAACAAATGGAAGAAAAGTGGAGTAAGATCAGGACTAAAGAGAGGATGTTTAACAACTCAAAACAAAGTTTTGCAGAGTGTCAACAGTGTGGGCAGAGGTGTGTGGATGTGCATTGTCATGCAAGATCACAATTTCCTTTGGATAGCAGTCCTCTGCGTTTAGTCCAAAGTTTAGGCTTCAGCTCTTCAGTGAGCATTCACTGTCAAGAGCACTGTTGATTGTTGAGTATTTTTCCTGATAGTGTTCCATTATTGGCCCTTGAGAATCCCAGAAAATGGTAAGCATCCATTTTCCAAGTTCTTCTGAACTTCTTGGTCAATGATTGAGGATGTTTCCATTCCATACTCTACTGTTTACTCTCAGGCTCATAGTGTCTTGTCAACAGTAACCTTTTTTTTTTTTTTTTTTAAAGAAATTTTTACCTTGCTTCAAGTATCAGTTCAAATTTTCTTTACAGATATCCAAACACTTCTGTTTATGCTCTTCTGAATGTTGTTTTGGTACCCATCTCACACAAACTTCTTGAAACCCAAGTCTGTTGTGGATTGTTCCATAGGCAGAGCCATGGCTGGTTTGAAAATGATTTGCCACATAATCCTCTGTCGTCGTCTCTTCAATAGAACCATTTCACGTGCTTGTTCAGTGTTGTCATTGGACATGGATGTGGACAGGCATTTTAATATAATCGGAGTTTGGATGTGTGTCTATAAGCCTCACTGATTTTGCTTCTCTGGAGAACCTAGTTTAAGACATATGTTTTACCTGATTCATTAAGCATCAATGATTAGGACAATTCCTGAACCATTAGCGAGATTGTGTTGTCAAGGGGGAAGAATTCATGGGGAAAAAAACAAAACTGGTTTAGGTAAATGCTGGAATCTCTTCTGTCACTCTTTGTTGTTGGTGCCATTGGGTCGGTTCTGGCCCATAGCAAACCTGTATAGGGTTTCCAAGGAGTGGCTGGTAGGTTTGAACTGCCAACCTAGCAATTAGCAGTCTAGTGCTTATTCAACAGCACCACATCAGGACTAGGGACCACTGGTGGTGTTATAAATAAATACTGAACTGCTAAGAACAAGATCAGCGGTTTGAGCCCAAAAACCCCTCCAAAGGAGAAAGATGAGGTTTTCTACTCCCGTAAAGGTTTACAGACTCGGAAACCCTACACAGGGTGACTTGTGAGTCAATACTAACTCAACGAAACTTAACAACACAACAGAGAGGTAGAAGGGCTACACAAAGGGGGAATGCACAGAAACCAACAGGCACCAATGCCACATGCTACAGAGATAGCCAGTCAGGTGAGGACTGCAGATGACCCCACAGGTGACCTCTGACAGGCAGATATGGAGAAAGGTGTGGTTTATAGACGAATTGCTACATTAGAGTCCCTGGTTGATTTGGTTAACGTGCTCATCCACTAATCCAAAGATTGGAGGTTCAAGTTCACCAGTAGTACCTCAGAAGTAAGTCCTGGCAACCTAGTTCCCCTAAAATCAGTCGTTGAAAACCCTGGGGAACACAGCTCTGCTCTGACACACCCACACACGAGATCACCATGAGCTGGAATCAACTCAACAGCCACTTAATCTGACTTCTCATCCTTCGATATTCAGAAGGGGGAAAAAAATCAAACTCCATTTCCTGATTTGGGGTCCAGAAAACTGCAGTCATTGCATCAAGATACAAGTTGTAATTTGGCTATGGGACATTTGGCAGGCTACCTTACATCCTCTCTTGGGGCCTCAGTTTCCTCGTCTGTAGACAAAGGTGCTGGAAGAGACATACTCAAAGATTTCCTCCCGGACGCAGAATTCTGTTCTCTGGCCTTCCAGACGATCTTTGAGGATGCTGGGGTGGGTGGGGAAGGTGAATAGGACTTGGGTGTGGTGACTGCCACAGTCCCCTCGCCGTTTTGTTTTCTCCCCAGTCTTCCAGGGCGGCTGCTGCAGCCAATGATGAGAAACACATGTTTCTAGGCAGCGCTGTTATTGCGTAATACCGCCAAGGAGAGGGCAAAAAAGAAAGAGAAAAAAAAGAAAGGGAGGAAAGAAAAGAGCTTTGGTACTCTCAGCCTCCACAGACAATTCCCCCATTGATGTGCTGTGAGTCACAGAGAGCCCGCCAGGCCATCGTGGTTTCTGAATCACTTCCTCCAAGGGTCTCTCCACTTGTTCCCCAGGCTGGCTTTGGCTGGGGTTGGAATGCAAAGAGTCCAGGCCCTTCTGAGTGTCTCGGACTGCTTTCCTCTTTGCTGGAGCTCCAGCTGGGAGGGGTGGAGATGCCAGGCAGCAGGAAGGTGTGGAAAAGCAGGTTGAAGCTGCCCATCCCGAGTGGTGGACCTCTCCCTGCTTCCAATACTAGAACTCAGGCTTCCCTCTCTGGTTAGGGTTGGAAGGTAAAATCACAGATTAAAGGCTTTTCCCAATAGGCATCAGACTCATCCAGACCTGGGTTTCTATCTTCTCCACCTCAACACTTTGGCTGGTGTGGACTTTGGGTTAATACGCTAGCCTGCAAGGTTGGCTTGCATCACAAGGTCGGCTGTTCAAACTCACCAGCCGCTCCTCAGAAACTATACAGGGTCACTATGAATTGGACCCGACCTGATAGCACTTAACAACAGCAGATAGATGGAAAGCTGATCCTGGTCATCCCCCTGCCTCACATCAGGGTGTCTTGACCTGTATTTCTTCATCTCTCATCTTGTGATTTCTATCTTTGAGAAGAAGGATATTAATGTACCAAGATGTCTTCACCATGGGATGATTTTAAAGTGAGACTCTGTCATGTTTTCACTTAAAACAAGCTGCTTTCATTCAACAAAAAGCTTTGATCATTTCTTTGGGCCTTGATCTATGTTATTGTGGTGGTTAAGTGCCATCCAGTCAGTTCTGACTCCTAGTGACCTTGTATAGGTTTTACAAAGAGTGGCTGGTGGTTTTGAACCACCAACTTTGTGGTTAGCAGCCCAGTGCTGATACTACAGCGCCATACCAGGGCTTGCAAGAGGAAATAGACATGATCCCAGCTGTAAGGAAGAGAAAGACAGGGAAATCAACAACATGCCAATTTCAGCTGGTAAGTACTTTGATAGAAGGACCTAGAATATATCATCGAATACAGATTTTGGAGCAGGGAGAACTCAGAGAAGGCATCCAAAAATATTTGTTGGATTGAATAAGAATGCCATCTTGTTTTACTCAACTCCTTTCCCCACCTCTTTCAGTCCCCATACTTTCTAGAAGATCAGGTCCTTGGACTGGACTCTGTAGATAGAACCCATTCTCAGATCCAAGAGATAAAGTGGTCTCTCCCCTCCATGCCAAAAGAGGGTGCTGTTTTCCAAAGGCCCCAGCTGGCTAAGACTCTGCTGGAATGCCGCCACCTTGTGGGCACACTGAGTCATGTCCACATCACAACTCAACTTCTTGGGCCCTTATCAAAGATGGTGGACCAGGAAGCAGAGCTCCAAAGAAACAGGCTGCTTCTCTCACCAGTTTCAGAGGAACAATAAAATCAGTACCGTTTAGGAAGCCTCCTTGTTCACATTCAGCTTTCTAAAATCTCTCTTTAAGGAGGTTATTGTTGTTGTAGTTGTTGTTGTTAAGTGCTGACGAGTCAGGTTCCAAATTATAGCGACTCTGTATAGGGTTCTTGAGGAATGGCCGGTGAGTTTGAACTGCCAACCTTGGGGTTAGCAGCCCAGTGTTGATCTTACAGCCCCTTTAAGGAGATGGGTTTGAATAAAAGCTTCGCTGGAGTCGGATCATATCTTAATCTTCCTATGTCTCTCATAACCGCCTCCAGATGGTCAGACATAGATTAGGTGATCATTAGAATAAATCACCATATGCCTTTAACAGGAGCAGTAACACCATATCCCTAGCCTAGCCCTTTAAGAAGGTGTTAACCAAATGAATGGAATTAGATGTAAGGTGCTAGAAACAGCAAACATTGTTTGCAGAAAAAGACTAGAGATGCCACATCAGGACTCCATCAAGTACAAGCACTTCCTTTGTATCTCAGATGTACCCCCAGAAGATTAGCCCAAGGTCACACACTAATCTGACAGCAGAGACTGGTTGGCATGTCTATTGATTTGCCACTATGATTACGCCATAAAGTCAGACAACTTTAAGTATGAAGACTCACCATCTTGGCTTCTCAGGAGCATTCTGGCTACACTTCTTCCAACACAGACCTGTTTGTTCTTCTAGCAGTCTATGGTACCTTCAATATTCTTCTCCAACACCACAACTCAAATAATTGAATTTTGCAAGATCAATGGGGAACGAGGGATACCATTGTGGATATTAGATGGATCTTGGCTGAAAGCAGAAAATAATAGAAAGGTAACTTACCTGTGCTTTATTGACTATCCAAAGGCTTTCGGCTGTGTGGATCATGGCAAGCTATGGACAGCATTGTGAAGAATGGGTATGAATGGGTATTTTAGAACACTTAATTATGCTCATGAGGAACCTGTACCTGTATATAGACCAAGAGGCAGTCATTTGAACAGAACAAGGACACTGAATGGTTTAAAATCAAGAAAGTTGTGGGAGTAGGTGAAAAACAGTATTTTTCACCATACTTAGTCAGTCTATATGCTGAGCAAATAATCTGAGAAGCTGGATTATATGAAGAAGAAAGTGGCATCAGGTTTAGAGGAAGACTCAATCTGTCAGTTTGTCATACTGTAGTGGCTTGCGTGTTACTGTGATTCTGGAAGCTATCCCACCAGTATTTTAAATACCAACAGGATCACCCATGCCAGACAGGTTTCAGAGGAACTTCCAGACTAAGACAGACAAGGAAGAAGGGGAGAAAACCCTGAATAGCAGTGGGACACTGTCAGCACCAGACTATTAAAGATTGACAGGACGGCAGGAGACCGGGCAGTGTTTTGCTCTGTTGTGCAGTTTCACTGTGGGTCAGAATCAACTGTACGGCACCTAACAACAACAATGGACAAAATAGTGAATGATGCATGAAGTGTCAAAATAAGATGGACAGAATACACAAAGTCACTATACCAAACAGAATCGGTTCATGTTCAGCCATTTCAGGAGGCAATATATGGTCAGGAATCAATTGTATTGAAGAAAGAAGTCTCAGTTGACCTGAAAGGCATGAAATGTTTCAACAAACTGGTGCACATTTGTCTGTGACAAGGAGAAGACAGCTACCTGGCCAACCAATTGGAAGAGATCCATATGTGTGTCCATTTCAAAGAAAGGTGACCCAATGGGATGCAGCAATCATCTAACAGTATCATTAATATCACATGCAAATAAAATTTTGCTGAAGATAATTCAAAAACAGTTGCAGCAGTATATGAACAAGGAGCTGTCAGAAATTCAAGCCGGATTAAGATGAGGACATAACACAAGAAATATCATTGCTGACATCAGATGGATCTTGTCTAAAAGTAGAAAAATGTTTACTTGTGCTTTATTGACTTTGCAAAGGCATTTGACTGTGTGAATCTTAACAAACTATGGATAACATTGCAAACAACAGGAATTCCAAAATACTTCATTGCACTCATGAGGAAACAGTAGACCACGAGCAGGTGTTTGACCAAAGCAAAGGGATACTGCGTGGTTTAAAATCAGGAGAGATGTTCATCAGAACATCTTGTATTTTTCACCATACTTATTCAATCTGTATGCTGAACAAATAATCCAAGAAGCTGGACTCTGTGGAGAAGAACACAGCATCAAGATTGAAGGATGACTCATTAACAACTTGCAATATGCAGATGACACAACCTTACTTGTGGAAATTGAAGAGGATGGAGATCCACTTGCTAATGAAGGTCAGAGATTACAACCTTCTGTATGGATCACGATTCATTGTGAAGAAAACAACAATCCTCCCAACTGAACCAATAAATAACATCATGATAAACAGAATAAAGACTGACATTGTCAAGGATTTCATTTTACTTAGATCTTCAATCAAAACTCATGAAAGCATCAGTTAAGAAATCAGTTTTCCTAGCTCATTGGACAAATCTGCTGGGAAAGACCTCTGGAAAGTATTCAAGAGTAAAGATGTCCGTTTGGGGACTAAGATACACCTGTCCCAAACCAGTGGTCTTTTCATTCACCTCATAATTGCCTTAGAAATGAGGATGGCAAGATTTTGTCTCATGTACTTTGGAGATGTCATCAGGAGGCATCCAGTAAGTACCTGGGAAAGGACCTATGCTTGGTAGAGGGTTAGCAAAAAAAGAGGAAAATCGCTAATTAGATTAACTGACAAAAATGGCAGCAGCAATGAGCTCGAACAATAATTATGAGGATGACGCAGGACTGGGCATTGTTTCTTTCTGTCTTGCACAGGGTCACTATAAATCGGAGCTGATTCAATGGCACATACAACATACTTGATGGAAAGTGCAGTGGTTAAGCACTTGGCTGCAAACTAAAAGGTTGGTGGTTCTAATACACCCAGTATCTCCACAGAATAAAACCCCGGTCACTTGTTTCTATAAACATGACAGCCAAGAAAACCATAGCGGGTACTTCTACACTCTCAGAGCAACTCAATGGTACCCAATAACAACATCTTTTGGAAGAGCTTTTCATTCAGAATTTCTAAACTGCCTTTTCATTTTAGCTGTCTTCATAGGGACCTAAGAAACCCCAGCGAAAGTCTAGCCATTCCAGGAATCTGTCACAAGGCTAGGAGGGGCTCTTCTCATCCAGGAGAAGCATGATCCATGTCCTGAAAGAGTATGGCTTTGAGCTTATCCACATGAAAAGAGTGAATGGACCTACGTGTTGTAAGGGGTCTGCTGGTCATCCCAGCACACACCTGAAGACCCCATTTACTCCAATGCACCCATTGTCCTGTGCTACACTGCCATTCCTAACAAAGAAGTCTGATCCCATCCCTTGTCTCATTAGACCACGAGTGGCCCCCCCACTGTCTACAGAACTGAGCCTAAACACCTTCACCTTCTCTTATCATCCAACTCCACTCCACTGTTGTAGTCATGTGCTTCCTCCCTTCCTACCTAACCCTTACCACCTTCATACGGTCTTCCTGTCCATCTGAGTTCCTGGCTCCATTATCCATTATCATCATGACCCTAAGGAGATCATTGGCCTCTCTGTGCTTTCATTTCCTCATCTGTGAAATGAAGATCACAATAGTATCTGCTGGATTGGAACTGGTCTGAGAATTGATTGAGCTGAACATGTACCTGCTATCTAGCATGCTCTCAATGTATGTTCATGATTATTACTGTTGTTAAATGCACCATGCTTCCATGTGCTTCATACACCTGAAATGCCCTTCTCTACCTTCCCCCTTAGATGGACAGCAATTCACCCTTTGAGACCTCACCTAATGCTCCATTCAGTCACAGAACCCCCATTCCACATACGTATTGGCGAGTCTTATGGGCACCCAATGGACTTGTTCATCAAAAATGGTATTGGTACCTGTTGGCAATGACACTTGAGTCTGTAATGGATCTCCTGGGTGGAGAGGCCTCATGGGTGCTCATGGATCAGCTATCCACTACTTCGCTGCCATACTGTGATTTTTGTCGTTAGCTGCCTTTCGGTCACGATGACCCCATGCACAGTGGAATGAAAGGCTGCCCAGTCTTGTGCCATCCCCAGGATGGGTTGTAGATTGGAAGTAGATTGCCAAGCTTTCTTCCTAGTTCATCTTAATCTGGAAGCTCTGCTGAAACCTCTTCATCACAGCAACACATGAGCTTCCAATGACAAATGCTTGAGACTCATTGGCTGAAACCAAACTCAGGTCTCTCACAGGGCAAGTGTGAATGCTACTACCGAACCTCCGCTACCTCACTCCGTTGTACTGTTGTTGTTATTGTTGATATTAGATGTTGGTGAGTTGGTTCTGACTCATAGTGACCCTATGTAAACACCGCCCTGGTCCATGCCACCCACACCCTCATTCATAACCGGTGCCATGGTTGAGTCCATGTTACAGCCACTGTTCTCAGCCCATCTTGTTGACGGTCTTCCTCTATTTCACTGAACCTCCACTTTACCAAGCATGATGTCCTTCTCCAAGGACTGCTCCCTCCCGATCACATGTCCAAAGTCCATGAGACGAAGCCTTTCCATCCTGGCTTCCGAGGAGTATTCTGTCTGTATTTCTTTCAAGATGGATTTCTTCATTCTTCTGGCAGTCTATGACATTTTCAATATTTTTTACCAGCACCATAATTCAAAGGCATCAGTTCTTGATTCTTCCTTATTCATTGTCCAGCTTTCACATGCATACGAAGCCATTGAAAATAGCCTGGCTTGGGTCAGGCACACCTTGTATTGTAGACTGTGGAAGTTACAAAGCCTTTGACAAGCATGAAAACTGTGTTTTTGCAATTACCAAAGGGGTGTCAGCTGCCCAGCATCTAACCTGCCAAGGCAGGGTCAGCCTGTCCCTTACATTCACCGCAATGACCCAAGGCTCAGTCTTCTGCATGCCCCACCCCCCAACCAAGCTGGCTCTGCAGCCCTCACCCATGCTTGCCTTCTTGTGGCTCTGTTTCCTGCCTGCCACCTGGGGTTCAGGCTGTGAGGACAGAAGACTCAGGCTGCCCACCTGGAGAGCCCCATTGATCCCTTCCCACTGTCCTCCCCACCCCCCTGTGTCTTCTGAGCTTATGGGATCTGCCCAACTCTCCGGACCCCTGGGCTCTGCCTCAATTCTCCTTCTGCCTCCTGCACAATGTTTACAGTGAAATGTGGAAAGGTCCCCCCACCCCCAGCTCCCCGCCTACCCTCTTCTTTTCCTCCCGCCACCTCCACAGCGTGCTTTAAAGTTTTCAAATTCATCTCAGGGGCTTGGACAAACCTTCCTTCACCCACTCACCAAGCACTGTGTGAAGCCCTTTCTCTCTGCAAGGCATTGTGGGAGACTCCACCATGAATAAGATGCAAATAATTGAGTAAGGGTAGGGGGTGGGCAAACATTTGCATTCATCACATTGCCAGATACTCTCTGAAGTCTCACCCCCCAAAAAATGATGTTGTCTGCGTCCCTAAAGATGTAGTTTCAGAAACTGTAGAGAGCCATTCGGCTCTGTTCTAGAGGGTAGCTATGAGTGGAAATCAACTGAATGGCAGTAGGTGGCTGGTAGAGTTGGTTCTGTTATATGAACCCATTTTACAGAGGGCAAAGCTGAGGTTTAGGATGTGACGCTGTAGGATAAGCAATGGATGCAAACCATAAGATCGACAGTTCAAACTTACCAGCTGCTCCTAGGAAACCCTGTATAGGCTCACTATGAGTCAGAAACAACTCGATGGTACTTAACAACAACACCTTTACTAAAGGGCAGAACTAAGACTGAAAACCAATATTGTTTCCCTAAACTACCCTCAGGCAGTGTACAGAGCAGAACAAATGCAAACCCACTGCTATCAAGTGGATTCTGACTCATAATAAACCTGTATGGGATTTCTGAAACTGTAAAGGCTTCACAGAAATACATAGACTCATCTTTCTCCAATGGAGCAGCTGGTGGGCTTGAACCACCAACCTTGCTGTTAGCAGCCCAGTACCTAACTCACAGCATCACTAGGGCTCCTATGATGTAGGAGAAAGGCATATAATAAGTGTTATTGTTGTTGTTGTTGTTGTTAAGTGCCGTTGAGTCGGTTCCGACCCATAGCGACTCTGTACAGGGTTTCTGAGAGTGTAAATCTTTACGGGAGTAGAAAGCCTCATCTTTCTCTTGCGGAGCGGCTGGTAGTTTCAAACCGCTGACCTTAAGGTTCGCAACCCAATTCGTAACCATTACGCTACCAGAGCGTTATAGTAACTCATTATTGTTAGTTAAGGAGCCCTAGTAGCATAGTGGATTAAGAGTAGGGTTGCTAACCACAACGTCAGCAGTTCAAATCTACTAGTCGCTCTGTGGGGGAAAGAGGAGGTTTTCTGCTCCTGTAATGATTGATAGCCTCAAAAACCCTGTACGGGGTCCCTGGGAATCAGAATCGACTTGGTGGTATACAACCACCACAACCACCACCATTATTAATTAAGTCAGTTCCTCCAGGATAGCACTCATTGGTGGGGATGGTGTGGCTGTGTGCCACCCAGTGGGTTCCGACTCATAGGGGTTCCAACTGCTTACCCTACAGTTGGCAGTCCAGTGCTTATCATACAGGCCCACACCAGGACTCCACACTAAGTGTGTTTATGGTAGTGTGTCGTGGAGTCATTTCCGACTCATAGCGACGCTACATAAGTTTCCAAGGCTGCAAATCTTTATGGGAGCAGAAAGCCTCATCTTTCTCCCAAAGAGCAGCTGGTAGTTTTGAGCTGCTCACTTGGAGGTTAGCAATAAGACTTGTAACCATTACACTACCAGCACTCCTCATACACTAAGTGTAACTGTCATTAAATACACCACGCTTACCATGTATATCCAGTGTTTGCACATGCTTTTCTCTGTACCTAGAATTCCCTCCCAATGAGATGGATCAGCCAGGTGGCATCATTGATGGACTC
>NW_006408594.1:11154765-11171082 GCF_000296735.1 Chrysochloris asiatica
AGCTGGTGAGTGCCAACCACCGACCTTTCCTCTGGCAATAATGTGCTTATCCACTGTACCACCAGGGCACCTTGTTTGATACACAAGTAGCTACAGTACAAGGTTGTTGTTGTGTGGTTAAGTGCCATTGAGTTGATTCCAGGATTGGGCAGTGTTTCATTCTGTTGTGCATAGGGTCGCTATGAGTCGGTACCTACTCGATGTCACCTAACAACAAATAGCTCTGTAGGTACATAAACTACATCCTCATCATTACACTCACCTTACTTCTCCGAAGCCCATGCTATGACATGGCACAGTCCTGGAACAAGAAGATCAGGGAACCTGGCTTCTGTTTCCCCACTGAGTTCTGTTGTTCAAGATCACAGAAAACTTTCAGTGGATGTTGAAATTTAGTTACTAATTTGAAAATCAGATGTCATCTAGAGGGAGTTGTAATAACCGACATACAAATATGTTGTCATTGTTAAGTGCAGTCAAGTCGATTCTAACTCATAGCGACCCTATTATAGGGTCTCCGAGAGCCCGCTATGTGGTTCAAATCAACCTTGCAGTCTAGTGCTTATCCTACAGTACCACACTAGGACTGTTGTTCTTGTTGTTAGGTGCCATCAAGTTGGTACCAACCCATAGCAACCTTATGCACAGTAGAACGAAACAGCGCCTGATCCTGGGCCAACCTCACTACTGTTGCCACGCTTGAGCCCATTGATGCTGGCACTTTGCCAATCCATCTCATTGGGGGTCTTCCTCTTTTTTTCTGACCCTCCACCTAACCAAACATGATATCCTTCTCCAGGGACTGGTCCCTCCTGACAATATGTCCAAAATATGAATGATGAAGTCTGGCCATCCTGACTTCTAAGGAGCTCTCTGGCTGTACTTCTTCCAACACAGTTTTGTTTGTTCTTTTGGAGGTCCATGGTACTTTTAATATTCTCCAACACCATAACTCAAAGGCATCAATTTTTCTATTGTCTTCTTTTTTCACTGTCCAATTTTCAAATGCATATGAGGGTATCAAAAATACCATGACTTGGGTCAGGTGCACCTTAGTCTTCCAAGTGACATCTTCACTCTTCAACACTTTTAAGAGATCTTGTGCAGCAGATTTGCCTAATGCAATACATCATTTAATTTCTTAACTGCTGCTTCCATGAGCGAGTTGATCACAGCAAAATGAAGCCTTTGACAACTTCAATCATTTCTCCATTTATCATGATGTTATTTATGGGTCCAGTGGTGAGGAATTTTGTTTTATTTATATTGAGGTTCAACCCATGTCGAATGCTGTGGTCTTTGATCTTCATCAAGTATTTTAAGTCATCTTTGCTTTCAACAAGCAAAGTTGTATCATCTGCATATCACAAGCTGTTAATGAGTCTTCCTCTAATCCTAGTTGTATGCATTTTTTGCTCCTGAGACCCTGAAGAAAATGCAGGTAGTTAACAGGAGCATTCATTCATTCACAAAGATTTATTAGGCGCTGATTATAAGTACAAGAAGCCAAAGATGGCCAACCTTCGTCTCTCATACTTCAGACATATTGTCAGGAGGGACCAGTCGCTGGAGAAGGAGATCATGTTTGGTAAGGTGGAGGGTCAGAGGAAAAGAGGAAGACCCCCAACGAGATGGATTGGCCGAGTGGCAGCATCGATGGACTCAAGCGTGGCAACAGTAGTGAGATTGGCCCAGGATCGGGCAGTGTTTCGTTCTCCTATGCATAAAGTCACTATGAGTCGGTACTGACTCAATGGCACGTAACAACAACAACATAATAATAATAATAATTAGGAATCAAGGCAGGCAGATTTATACCTACACTCACATGTACAAAAGTAAATTACTAATTTTTTAGAATTTCATAAGCATTCTCACCCCACAGATGGTGAAGAAACTCAGACTTGTCAATATATGGCATCTCTATGTTCTCTGGTTTGAATAGTCTCCTTTCAGTTTAGGAATTCAACCTATCCCAGGTCTAAGTCCCCAACACATCTGGGTGAAAGTGCCTCTTTGGGAAACCTGGCCTTTTTGGATAAGTGCTCAGTCTTCCAAAGTTCTGCGCTTGTCTTCTCCTCCTGAGGTGGTATCTGGGTACGCAGAGGCATTTGGGATGGAGGTCTGAACTCTAGCCGTGTCTGGCTGGTGTTCACTCCTCTGAAGAATGTTCACCTAGTCCTCCCTGGGCATTCAGCTGGTGAGTGACCTCGTGCATTCTGTGCTATCCATCCTCATCATACCCACAAGGCTCCCAGAGAGCATGGCCTGCTGCCCTTGCTGACCAAGCCCCACCTTGTCCTCATGGTGCTACCAACTCCCCCGGGGTCTGCCTGGCTCCTATTTATTTTCAGCTTGGACAGCTGGAACGTTACCTGGTCCTAGAGACAGCAAACACCCAAGCCAGAATCTCAGCTAACTTCTGAATATCCTTCAGGGGGTACAGGATATCAGGGAGATTGCCTGTGAGGTGGTCTCTTCCCAGAATTCCAAGTGAGAATAGAGCAGAAGCACCTACTCCATCTTATGAACTTTCTCCTCAACTCACCAAGGCCCCTGAGTGGCGATCTCAGCTCAGGGGTGATGTTGGCTCACTGTCTTCTTAGCTTCTCTCCCTCCCTTTCTTCTTCCCACAATCCTCTGAGGTGTAGAAGGCTGGCTTAGCTGTTCATCCTCCAGTGGGCATTTAACTTTATGTTTCCACCTGAAGAATAGAAGGATACCTACTCTAAAAAGAAACTACGCTTCATGCTCCATAGGCCTGGCTCCCCCAAATGCCAAAAACTGAAAATAAGTTAGAAATTCTGTTTTCCTCCAGACTATGATCTTGTTATAGATTCAAACACTCCCACTCTCAACGTTAAAAGCTGACTAGCAATCCTGAAGTCCTCCCGGCTATGCTGTGTTACAACCCTTATCCTCCCCAAGACAAGAGTCTGTGGGACCACATGGAAGGGAGGTTTCAGCCAAGGAAATGCAAACAAGATAAGAACCCTCCACATTCTTGTGTTTGGAAAGCCTAATTCTAAAATTTTGTTGTTGTTGTTGTGTGCTGTGCAGTCTTTTCTGACTCGTAACAATCCTGTAGAATAGGGTAGAACTGCCCCCTAGAGTTTCTAATTCTATCTTTATGGAATAAAATTTGGCAAATTTTTATTCCCAGGAGCAGCTGGTGAGTGCCAACCACCGACCTTTCCTCTGGCAATAATGTGCTTATCCACTGTACCACCAGGGCACCTTGTTTGATACACAAGTAGCTACAATACAAGGTTGTTGTTGTGTGGTTAAGTGCCATTGAGTTGATTCCAAAGCATAGTGACCCTATGTAGGTTTCCAAGGAGCAGCTGGTGAGTTTGAACTGCCGTCCTGGCAGTTCAAACGGACCTTGCAGTCCAGTGCTTATCCTACAGTGCCACCCTAGGACTCCATCAATACAAGGTAGAAAGTGAAAAATGTTGAGTAAGTTAGGGACAGGCTCTGGGAAGCTCTGAAGGGTGAACCCTGGCCCTCAGCATAGGGCAGTTGTTGAATGAGAGGGAGAGGCTAGGGTGGCATGCTGGGGAAGCAGGCTCTGACCTGGGTATTGACTGACAAACAGGATTTCAAACTGTGAAGAGAGAACAAGATCCTTCCTGGTAAAGGCTTGATGTTAAAGATGGGACAGTTCTGTTTGGATCCAAGGCACTGGATCCTTGAAGGCTTTCAATGTGGAGCCAAAACACTTGATTTAGGGGTAGAGCTGAGTGCCAGAGAGTCAGTTCTGACTCGTAGTCACCCTCTTTTTCCCGGAGCCCTTGGTAGATTCAAACGACTGACCTTGCAGTTAGCAGCCCAACATGTAACCCAGTGCACTGCCAAGGCGTCTTAACTGACAACCTAAAGATTGGCAGTCCAAACCTACCAGGCTCTCTGCAGAAGAAAGATATGGTTATCTGTCCCGTTGAGAAGCCCTGGAAACCTAGTGGGACTGTTCTCATAACAACCCTGTAAGGTTATGAGTCAATGCGTGGGTTTTAGAGGTCACCAGGAGTCCCTGGGTGGGGCAAACAAGCACTTTCCAACTAACAGACAGGATGGCAGTTTGAACCCGCCCAGAGGCACTCTGGTAGTGTAGTGGTTACGAACCCGGCTGCAAACCAAGGTCAGCAGTTCAAAACTACCAGCTGTTCCACGGGAGAAAGATGAGGCGTTTTGCTCCCATAAAGATTTACAGCCTTGGAAACCCTGTACAGGGTCACTATGAGTTGGAACCGACTCCACGGCACACAGCCACCATCAGAGGCACCTAGGAAGACAGGCCTGGCCATCTATCTGCCTGTGAAACGTCACAGCTTTGGAAGGTCTGTGTAGCACAGTTCTATTCTGCACACGTGAGGTCACCATGAGTTGAAATTGACTCGACAGCACCTAATTAACTGGTCACATTGACAGATTTCTAAAAATCAGGTTTGTCTGGAGAAAACTTGGAGAAGCTGAATGTAGCAGCTGGAGCAGGATTGAAACGAGTAGATCAGCGCAGCCGCCAAGAAGTCAGGACAAAGGAGCCATACAAAGGAAGGAGGGCAGCGGTTAACGGAAGTGTGGTGCAGGCCTGCTGTGGGCACCCGGGAGGGATCCGCTGACTCCTGGCTGTTGTCAGTCTTGATCTCTTGAGCATGGGCCTGGCAGGAAACACTAGGGGTGCACAGCCTGGCATTAAAGCCAAGGTCTGGGCAGGAAGCTTTCCTACACCTGGTCCAAGTTAGCATCCTCTGGAAGAAGTCCAGGCCAAAATCAAGCAGGTACTGATGATGGCAGAGATTAAGGGGTTAGAAAGTAGTAGCAAGGGAGAAGACACCTTAAGTAGTCATTCTAATCATCAACCCAATGAGCAAAGGTACTGTTTGCAGATTCAAAGCTGAGGCTCAGAGAACTCAAACAATTTTTTTTCAAGGTCACCAAACTACTAAAATCAGGTGGCAGAATCAGCGGTTGAACCCAAGTCTTTCTGTCCTAACTTTTTTTCTGACCAGGCCCACGCAACCCTATGCCCCTCTCTAAAGTCCACTTCCCTCTACCTCTCTATCACCTTTCTCTCCAGCCTTTCTTATTCCCTCCCACATATTCCATCATGTCCGTCATGTGTGAGCAAAGGAGAATTCTCCCTGAAAATACAGTAGCCACCCGATCCCTGGAGCCCTCTACGGAAGCTAACTCTGGTTTGGTTTGAAGTATGGTCTCAGCACTTTTTCCTACCTTATTTTCATACCTGCTGTGGCACTGCAAGATAATGCACTGGACCACAAGGTCGGTTTGAACTGCAAGGTCGGTGGTTCAAACCCACCAGCCATACCTCAGAAACTCTATACAGGATCACTATGAATTGGAATCAACTCGATGGCACTGAACAACAACAACACTACTAACCTGGAGTTCTGGTGTGGCACTATAGGATAAGCACTGGATTGTCAACCATAAGGTTGGTAGTTCAAACCCACCGGCCTCTCCTTGGAAACCCTATACAGGGTGGCTGTGAATCAGAACCGATTTTTGGCACTTCACAACAACTACTAACCGAACGCTAGTCGTTCACACCCACTCCGCAACACCACAAAAACACTCCTCATTATCGGCTTCTGTAAAGATTGTTGTGTGCCAGAGTCAGTTCCTACACATAGCAAACTGTATAGGATTTCCAAGAGCAGCTGGTGGGCTTGAACTGCCGACCTTGCAGTTGCCAGTCCAGTACTGTCCTTCAGCGCCGCACCAGACAAGACAACTGAATGCAGCAGTTGTGCTCTGTACCTCGCGGGGCCACCATGAGTCAGAAGCGACTCCACGGAGACAGGCTTGGTTTGTTTTTTCATGTAAAGGAAAGGGCACCGGTAGGAAGGAACTTGATAGCTGGTGATTTTCTGAGTGCTTCAGCTGAAGGAAGCCAACAGCTGCAACAGATTGGTTACATGGAAATCATTAAGTCATTCTGGGATAGGAATGACAAATGTGTGTTCCATGTGTATATGGTAGACAAGTGTTTACGTATGGAGAGAGGCGCCCACAATGGGAATTGCTTCAATATTGCCTCCAGGCCAAGAGAAAAAGAAGTTTAATTCAAGACCTATGGCAGGAGACAATTCTGGAAATCAAGTTCTTGCTCAGCGTGGAGTTTGAGCTTACAATTTAGGGGGAAATTATTTTTCTCTGACATCTAATCTAACCTGATGTTGTTGTTGTTAAGTGCAGTCAAGTCGGTTCCGACCCATAGCGACACTGTATAGGATTTCCAAGGAGTGGCTGGTGGGCTTGAACCACCAACCTGGCAGTTCAAATCGACCTTGCAGTCCAGCGCATTAACCTGCAGTGCAGCACCAGGACTCCATTTGATGAGAGGCAGCGTGGTGGGATGGGACCTATCTGGACAGTGTTAGGATCCCTCTGTTCCGATTTCTTCTCTGCTCCTTACCAAAGTGTGACCCAAAGGCAGTTTCTCCTCCTTTCCAGGCCTCAGTTTCGCCATTGTCAAATGAGGGGGCTAGATGAGATTGTTTCTGATGTCACTTCCCACACTGGCATTCGGTTGGTGGGCAATACATTTTGTAGTGTCATTTCTGTGAGCCTGAGCTTCTGCTTCTTACAATAGAGCTATTTGGTTTTTTCTCCGTAAAAATGTTTCCTTCAGTAAAACCAGATTTTTCTACAAATCTCATTTGCCTAGTTGCATATAACCATCTGCATTCACAATCATGGAGTGTCCGCAAAACTGACTCCCCAGTTGTGGTTGTGATTTTGAGTTGGCTCCTTGCATACTGTTTCCAAGGTTTTTAAGACTTTATGGGACAGAAAGTCTCAACTTTCTCCCGTGGAACAACTGGCAAGCTCAAATTATGAACTTTGTGGTTAGCAGTCCAATGTGTGCTGTATGGAGCCACCGTGCTCCCCAGTATCCCAGAGCACAAGACAATTCAAGCAAAGCAATCAATAACGTCCAGCCAAGGGGCTCAGGTACACTGAAGACTGAAGTGAGCGATTGCTCACAGGGAAAGAGCTAAGTATTCCAGATTTGGTGCCAAAGAACCTACACATGGACTAGAGGTACCTCAGCCCATACACGGTCTATCCATGGACCCTGAGAAAACCTGAGTGTGTGTGCTGAGGGGGATGGGTGATGAGATGACGGGAGCCAGTTTGGGGGCAGATCAAGAATTCACAGCTAATTTAAACCTTTTGATGATGTGAAAGGTAGATGTTTCTGGTTTAAGAGATCTTGTTGTTGTTGTTAAGTGCCATCAAGTCGGTTCTGAGTCATAGCAACCTTGTATAGTGTTTCCAAGGAGTCACTGATGGGTTGGAACCTCTGACCTTGGAGTTAGGAGTCCAGCGCCTATCTCACAACCCCACACCAGTTCTCTTACATACCAACAAGAAGACTCTGTCAACCACTGCACTTTAAGGCAGGGTTTCTAACTTCAGCACTATTGACATATGGCATGGGCCAGTCTTGGTTGGGGAACGGTCTCCTATGCAATGTAGGCTGTTTAGCAATATTCCTGGCTTCTCACGTCCCATTGTAACAACCAAGAGTGTCTCCAGGTAATCCCACTGAGGAGTAAAATTCCACCTCCTTCTCCAGGTCTCCCCCAAGTGAGAACCATTGCTCTAGCATCAGCCCAGGTCAGGAGAACAACATGGCAGTCACCGGCCCATAGCTCACCACACCCCTAATACACATCCAAGGAATGAGCCTCGAGATGCAGTGGGATATGGCATGATGGAATAGATCAGGTACACTGTATGTTATCCACCGAGATGGCTGAAACACCCTCTTACAATGAGATACCATGAATGGCTGAGTTGGCATACATCTGTGCAGTCATGGGAACCCTCAGTCTAAAGGGTTTTTATTCATTCAGGGAACACATGTGAGGCCCTGCTATCTTCCAAGTACTGAGCAAAATGAGATGAATGAACCAGCTCCAGCTATGCTTCCCAAGAGCAGGCATTCTGTGGAGGGAAGCAGGAATGTTAATAGCAACACTGATAATAACAGCCTTACCTAGATGCCAGCTGGAGACCTCCCGATTCCTTAGGATCTGAGGGAAATCCCTCAGATTTGTGCTAATTCCTGGGAGGTTCATCATCTCTTAAATCCATGATCTTTGGAGTGCTGGCTTCCTCAGAGGCATCATCCCACAACACATCAGCCCTGCCATCAGGTTTAGCCACCTCTTCTACTTCTACCACAAATAGAAATGTCCCCACCAGTGACGGTGTGTTTAGTAGACTCCCTGACCATAAAAGTAAGGAACCAGGAAGGAGTCATTCTGCTGACGTCCCTACCCTTCCATCTCTGTTCTCCCCCTCTCTCAGGTCATCAAAGCCCCCATTTCTTTTCCCTGTGCTACAGCATGGGTCCCTGGTACCCAGGAGCCTTGGCTCCCCCTGACACACAGGCTTTCAGGTTGTTGACCTTCTATCCCAACCACTTTACTGAAATAGTTTCCCCATCAAGACTTACCTCCCTAGGGAGAAATCTGGAAGCAGCTCTAGTAGGGTAATATGAAACTACAATGATATTTGATATTGTAGCAGAATCTCTACTTGGTACAAACAGTTCATGAAGTTGACTGCTAACTTAAAGGCTAGAGATTCAAGTCCACCAGGATGCACCTGGAAGAAAGACCTGGTGACCTCTTTCTGAAAAATCAGAAGTAGAAAACCCTATGGAACAAAGTTCTATATTTACACACATGGGGTTACCATGAGTGGGAATCAGAATCGATGGTGGGCTTAAAATTTCTTTGGCCTTGCTCTAATTTTAGGCAATGAACTAAGCGGTTGGTATGCATTATCTCATTTAATAATAGATTACAAAGATGTGCAATGAGTGCGTGGCGTGGTGATGACTCAAGTGCATTCCAAAGCCGGGGTTTGCATCCCTGCTCTGTCTTTTACTAGCTTTGTGACTGGGGGCTTTTCACTCAACTCCATTTTCTACTTCATTTGTAAAAATCAGAGCATCTTACATTTACAGTTGTTGGAATTTAGCAAGTAAGTAAACGTGTAAAGTGGTCAGAATAGTGACAGTAAGTACTCAATAAGCGTCTGTTCTAATCATTGAAGAATGCATAGAGAGATTCGGGACTGAGTCTGTCTTGAGAAGACAGAGACAAATTCACGATGCAGGCAAATTGGGGGAAGAGTTCTAAAGAGTGAGTAAGAATTTACCCCAATAATATACAAGGTCCTGAATTTTATGAATTCAAACCCTACTGATCCGATCCGCTTCTCAACATTATCAGCCTTCCTTGTTGGCTGTCCCAACCAATTTCTCATTCCCACAAAACTCAGTGATACATGTGGGGAAATATTTCCAAAACAAATTTCAAGTCATTATTTGACCCAAACCACCCAATTCTATGACCCAACCCTGTCTACTAATGTTACCGCCCTGTCCTTATTTAGACTGAGGTTTTATAACCGGATAAGCTCACACTAGGGCTTCCCTTACCTTCTGCTTGAGTCATCCTGTAATGTCACAATCCTAGATTGACGATCTTGGCCAGCGTGTTCTCGGCAGGACTTTGAACCTATTCTTCCTGGTTCATTCGTGTCAACAAAATGAGACCTGGATGGACTAAAATGTGCAGAATTTAAGTATACCAGATAGATAACTGGAACAGGAAAAGTGATAGGTTGACATCCTGCTATAAACTTAATTTCCTTCTTAGAAAATACGGGTAGTGTGTACGTTGTATAGAAACCAAATCTCTTGACTGGCAGAGTTGGAAACCACCGTGTCCAGCTCAAAGGTGGTGGCCAATTGTGCTGCTTTAAATGTGTGTCACTCCGTGTTAACACGGGTTATGGGGCAGTCAACATACAACAAGAGGGAGGTCAGCAAGGAAAGAGGAAGGTAATGGAGACACAGGGAGGAATGCAAAAATGAAAGTGAATAGAGAGAGGTCAATACTGTTTAACATGGAGGGGATTGCAATCACTGAAATGAAGCAAAGTATATGATTTGTTGAGTATAAAACTGATGGTCTGTTCTTTAAACCTTCACTCAATTCATAATAAAAGATGTTTAAAAAAAACAGATAAATGTGTGTTATTCTCCACAATAATCCTGTCTCCCATCAAGCTCCTGACAGTTCTCACTACACTTCTTCTAAGTCTCCCATTCCTGGGCTTCCATCCATAACTTCTTCTGTTCCCATTATCATCTGGGTACACACATCTGACAAACTCAAGGCGGTTCCAATTTTACCGTGCTAGCCACAACTGAACCACTTCAAAGCCTTGGGTCTCAGGGATGGCTTCAGTCTGAGGCCAACACCCCTTTCTTCATGATGTAGCAGAAAGAGTACTAGGTTCTAGCTGTCAGCGCAGGGCTGCCTCCAAGCTCTGTTATCTCCTTTCATGTGCTCTTGAACCAGTAGGGATTTCTCAAAGTCTCCGTTTCCTTGTTAGAAAGTAGAGATCTTGAAGATGAAATGAAACAGGCTATGTGAAAATATAGGAGATCTGATATCATAACAGTTAAGCAATCAGCTACTAACAGAAAAGTTGGTGGTTCAAACCCACCCAGAGGATCTGTGAGAGCAAGGCCTGGCAATCTGCTTCTGTGAAGATGACTGCCAAGAAAACTGTGGGGGCTCTTCTACTCTGTCACATACAGTTGCTATGAGTTGGATTCGAGTCCTGGTGTGGCACTGTGGGCTAATACGCTGGACTCCAAAGTCCATTTGAACCACAAGGTTGCCGGTTCAAGCTCACCAGCCACTTCTTGGAAACCCTATACAGGGTCACTATGGGTTTGAACCGACTCAATGGCACTTAACAGCAACAACAAGGGCAACAATATAAAAGTACCTGTTCCTAGTACTTGGTAGAAATCAACAACATCTATCACCACAGTAATGACATAACATTACTGCAAGAATAGCATATGACAATGATCTTGCTCTCATGTGTTGGGTAGGAGTTGGATGACCTTAGATGGATCTAGACAGGTTTGGCTCCAAATGAACGAGCAAGTTAGCTGGGGCATATTCTAAGCATGCCAACTACAGAAGTACACGAGGCAAATGTGTTGTTATTGTTGTTGTTACATACCAACTCATAATGACCCTATGCACAACAGAACAAAACACTGCCCAGTCCTGTGCCAACCTCACAATTGTTGATACACCTCTGCCCATTGCTGCTGCCACTGTGCCAATCCATCTCATTGGGGGTCTTTCTTTTTTTCTCCGACCCTCCACTTTACCAAGCATGATATCCTTCTCCAGGGACTGGTCCCTCCTGATAATATGTCCGAAGTATGAGACACGAAGTCTGGCCATCCTGGCTTCCAGGGAGTATTATTCTAGCTGTACTTCTTTCAACACAGACAGGTTTGTTCTTTTGGCAGTTCATGGTACTTTTAATATTCTCCTCCAATACCAAAGCTCAAATGTATCAATTCTTCTATAGTCTTCCTCCAACTTTCACATGCATATGAGGTTATTGAACATACCATGGCTTGGTCCAGGTGCACCTTAGTCCTCAAACTGACATCTTTGCTCTTCAACACTTTAAAGAGGTCTTGTGTTACAGATTTGCCAGTAATGTAGAGAGAGGTGAAAATGTAGCAACAATGATGAAATCTACCATAATAGATGATCAGAGAATATGTTTTTCTTACTGTCAGCACGTAGGCCCCTTAGTTTCCGTTCATTCCTATGAAAACTCACTGTGAGGAAAGAAGGGGAAATTCACCCTTACAGGAATCACTGAGCGACACTGTTATGCAACAGCTCTGAGTTCAAAGGGTCCTAACAACGACAGTCATGATTGCTCACACTTAGTGTTCTCTGTGCCCCAAGCTCTGCTCAGCTGTCTCTAATCCCCGCTGTAACCATGCAAGAGGTAGGTACTAAGACACTACCATTTTACAGAGAGGAAAATCAAAGCTTTAAGAGTGCAATCAACCTGCCCATTTATACCTGCCAAAGATGGTATTTACAAAGCCAAATCTTAAAAACAGATCTTTTGTATCAATAATGCATTCATTCCACTAAACTCCTTGGGAGAGGGTTTTTACTGCAACTAAAACTTTACATCTTTAAAAATAATTTAAAAAGCAACTTTAAGTCCAAGTTTCCCAAATTTCAATCATCAGTCACAGCCTTCATAATTGTAACCATATTTATATAACATCTGTACTATATTGTTAAGTGTCATCGAGTCGGTTCTGACTCATAGTGATCCTGTATAGGGTTTCCAAAATAAAGTTTTGCAGGAGTAGAAAGTCTCATCTTTCTCCCATGGAGCAGCTGGTGGACTTGAACTGTTAACCTTGTGGTTTGCAGTCCAGTGTTTATCCTACAGTGCCACATATGATTATTGATTTTTACTTTGTTTGCTCCATTATAGCTTAACTAAATGTACTTTTTAAAAAACTATATGACTGATGTTGTTGTTGTTGTTAAGTGTCATCGAGTCGGTTTCCACCCATAGCGACCCTGAACAGGGTTTCCGAGGCTGTAAATCTTTACGGGAGCAGAAAGCCTCATCTTTCTCCCGCGGAGCAGCTGGTAGTTTCGAACTGCTGACCTTGCGGTTCGCAGCCCGATTCATAACCACTACGCTACCAGAGCTCCTTTATGACTGATAGACATAAGAAACCATTGTCACTTGTCATAAACAAAAGAAGGTACCCATAAAAAGGTTTATGGAAACAAAGCAGCACTATCAAATTCTTGCTGGATGCTCTTGCCTGCTGTGAGCTCCAAGAAAAAGACAGAGACTTGCAAACATTGGAAAGGCCTGAAAGATTCACTAGCACTGAACTGAGACTCATCTAGAGAGAGGCCAAGGGCTAGCAAGATGATTTGTTGTTGCTAAGTGCCTTCAAGTTGGTTCTGACCCATCGCTATCCTGTATACGGTTTCCGAGGAGCGGCTGGTGAGCTTCAACAGCCGATCTTGCAATTCAAACTGACTTTGCTATCCAGCGCGTTAACCCACACACAGTACCACAGGAAGATCATAGAAAAGGGGGGGAAAAAAAAACATTCTCACCATATGCTTTGAAAACGTTCTCACCATCTGTTTAATGCTGTATCCAAGCCTCACTGAAAATCACTGCAGAGGCCACCAGGGATTCCAGCCCTGCCGCATATGCTGTGGAAATGGACCACTGAGGAGTAGGTTCTGACAAAAGACCACCAAGGGACCTTCTTGGGGGTTCATCAATCCCTTGTGTATTCGTTTCCTAAGACGGTCATAACAGAGCACTACAAAGTGGGTGGCTTTGAATAACAGAAAGTTACTGTCTCACAGTTCTGGAGACCACCAGCCTGAAATCAAGGTGTCAGCAGGTCCATGTTCTTCTGAGCCTACAGAAGATGCTCCCCTGCCTCTTCCAGCTTCTGGTGGTTCCTGGTAATCTTGGCATTTCTTGGTTTGTAAATGTATCACTCCCATCTCTGCCTCTGTGAAGACATAACTGCCTTCCTCCTGTGTGTGACTCTATGTCCCCTCTTCTCTTAGACTGGACACCACTTGGATTGGATTCAGACCCACTCTAATCCAGTGTGAGCTCATGTCAACTTAGCTGATTGCATCCTCATTGACCTTGTTTCCAAACAAAGTTCTCTACTGACTGCATTGTATTTGGTTTTCATAGTGCACAAGGAGGGGTGTTCTTGATGGTCTCTTCCAAGGGTAAAGGCCAGTTTTTCCACAACAGAGAATAATAGAAAGGACAAATTGCATACAGACAAGACAGATGACCGGTCTCAGCCCCTGAGGCTTGGGCAGTTGCAGGGACTTAAAGAACTGGGCTGATTCAAGTCCAGAACTGCTCATCAAAAACTCTCTCTTATAAGCTTGACAGGTCTCCACTCACCTTCTGGTCAGACTTCACTAGCAGTATTAGCATGTTGTTGCTGTTAGGTGGCATTGAGTGTGTACCGACTCATAGCGACCCTATGCAAAACAGAACAAAACACTGTCTGGTTCTGGGCCAACCTCACAATTGTTGCCACGCTTGAGCCCATTGATGCTGCCACTTTGCCAGTCCATCTTGCTGGGAGTCTTCCTCTTTTTCTCTGACCTTCCACCTTACCAAACATGATATCCTTCTCCAGGAACTGGTCCCTCCTAACAATATGTCTAAAGTATGATAGATGAAGTTTGGTCATCCTGGCTTCTAAAGATGTGATATTCCCTTCCACTCCTCCCACTTTTCCTTTGTTTCTTGATCTCAGAAACAAGTGCCTCTGTCTTTTACTTGAATCTGTCAAAACTTCACCCATAATTTATAGGGCCCGAGACCTTCTCCAGGTCTTCCTGCATCTGCAACACTGTATTTACAGCCTTCTTGGAACACCTATTATAACGCATTATGTTCCATCTTTGTACATTATCTCAAAGACATGAAGCACCAAGAAATGCTCCAGAAATATTTAAAGGTCTAATGAAAATCTGTATTAAAACTTCCAGTGCTAAACAAGCATGGAAATAACCTTAGTCCTCCATCCCAAGAGGACTCAGATGTAAGAAATGTAACTTGATTTTTCTATAATTCATTTTAGTTTCTATCTCAAGCATCCAGGTGTCTAAAACTCAGTTAGTCTGGCTTTCCCTCCCAGACTAACAAAATGTTATGTTTAAATTGTAGGGAGTTTGTTGTTGCTATTGTTGTTCCGTCTGATTCATAAAGACCCTCTACACAACAGAATGAAACCCTGTCCGGTCCTGTACCATCCTCACAACTGTTGTGATGTTTGAACCCATTGTTGCTGCTACTGTGTGAGGATCTTCCTCTTTTTCACTGACCCTCATGAATGAAGTCCTTCTCCAGGGACTAGCCCTGCCTGACAACAGGACCAAAGAAGGAAAGACTTGGCTCTAAAGAACATTCTGTCTATACTTCTTCCAACACAGATTTGTTTGATCTTCTGGCAGGTCCTGGTACTTCCCATATTCTGTGCCTACATCATAACTCAGATGCATCAATTCTTCTATGATCTTCCTGGTTCATTATCCTACTTTCATATGCATATGAGGCACACCACACATGACTTGGGTCAAGCATACATTAGTCCTCAAAGTGACATCTTTGCTCTTTTAACACTTTAAAGTGCTCTTTTGCAGTAGATTTGCCTAATGCAATACATCGTTTGATTTCTTGACTGCTGCTTCCATGAGCATTGATTGTGGATCCAAGCAAAGTGAAGTCTTGGACAACTTCAATCTTTTTGCCATTTATTTGCATGTTATTTATGAGTCTCTATGTAAGGATTTTGCTTTTCTTTACATTGAGGTACAACTCGTACTGTAGGCTGTAGTCTTTAATTTTCATGTCCTTTTTGCATCCAGCAAGCAAGGTTGTATCATCTGCATATTGTAGGTTGTTGATAAGTCTTTTTCCAATCCTGATGTCATGTTCTTCTTCATATAATCCAATTCCTCACATTATTCTCAGCATATAAATTGAATAAGTATGGTAAAATGATACATCTCTGGTGCACACCTTTCCTGATTTTAAACCATTCAACATCCTCTTGTTCTGTTTGAATGACTGCCTTTTGGTCTATGTACAGGTTCCTCATGAGCACAATAAAATTCTGGAATTCCCATTCTTCGCAATGTCCACAGTCTGTTATGATCCACACAGTCAAATACCTTTGCACAGTCAATAAAGCACAAGTAAACATCTTTCTGGTATTCTCTGCTTTCAGCCAAGATCCATCTGATGTCAGCAATAAATTTCTGGCAGCTCCCAGTCCTTGTACTACGGCATCTGTTTTTAAATGATCTTCAGCAAACTTTTACTTACATGTGATATTCATGGTATTGTTAGATGATTTCCATATTCTGTTGAGTCACCCCTCTTTGGAACAGGCACAGATATGAATCTCTTCTGATTGGTTGGCCTGGTAGCTGACTTCCAAATTTCTTGGCATAGAAGAATGAGCACCTCCAGTTCTGCATCAAATTGTTGAAACATTTCAATTAGAATTCCATCAATTCCTGGAGCCTTGTTTTTCGCTAGTGCCTTCAGTGAAGTTTTTGGACTTCTTCCTTCAGTACCCAACCCGGAAGCCTTATTTCCAGGGTAGTGGAAGGGAAGAGTCAATTTTATTGATCCAAGTGGTATCCATTGGTATGTTCATTGCCCTATAGTCCTCGGTTGATGGTCCACACAAGTTGTTGCTGAATCAGCCATCAGTTCTATCCCTACTGTTCTTTCAGATGTCTGTGCTACTTTTGTGCCCCTCTTTAATGTGCAGAAATCTTTCAGGTATTCTCATACCACATTGTGGTTGTTGTTGTTGTTGTTGTTGTT
>NW_006408594.1:11171752-11185317 GCF_000296735.1 Chrysochloris asiatica
GTGTCCTCCAGGGAATGGTGCCTTTTGACAATATGTCTGAAGAACTAGAGACAAAGTCTTGCCTCCTCACTCCTAAGAATTCTAAGGATTCCAAAGAAAAGCGATTCAACAAAATGTGGATATCATCGAACAATACGCTTAATATCATATGCAAGTAAAAGTTTTCTGAAGATAATTGAAAAACAATTGCAGCAGTGCATCATACCATATTGTTGTTGTTGTTAAGTGTTGTTGAGTTGGTTCTGACTTATATCGGCCCTGTGTAGGGTTCCTGAGGAGCAGCTAGTGTGTTTGAACCACCAACCTTGTGGTTAGCAGTCCAGTGCTGATCCTACAGCACCACAGCACCACACTAGGGTTGTTGTTGTTGTTGTTATGTGTGAGTCGGTTCCGATTCATAGCGACCCTGTACAGGGTTTCCGAGGCTGTAAATCTTTACTGGAACAGAAAGCCTCATCTTTCTTCCACAGAATAGCTGGTAGTTTCGAACTGCTGAACTTGCGGTTCACAGCCCGATTCGTAACCACTATGCTACCAGAGACACATAAAAACACTTGGCCCACATACAATGGCCTATTATGCAACATTGAAGAAAAACAACGAATCTGAAAAACAACATGGATGAACCATGAATAAAACCAACCTTGCAATCTAGTGCTTATCCTAGAGTGCCATGCCAGGACTCCATTAAATATAAGAACTTCTGTTGGAGGCTCTATCCACATACCCACTCCACATAGAGATTTTTTTCTGTCAAGTCTTGCTACTTCCCCAGTGATATAGTTCTATGTAGGAAATAGGGAATGTGTCTCTCTGTGTCAAAGCCCCACAAAACCAACCTCCTTGAAGTTTGCCACACCAAAGGGTTCACACACCAAAAGCAGGATACAGCTCCCCATCTGGCCCCAAAAGTCTCCACATGGATTTTTTGTCTCATCTCCCCTTTCCCCGAGAGAGGAGAATTCTTCTTTCATCTCAGAGGTGAGAAGTTTGCTCTTATTCACATGCTTCTCCCAAATCTATAGACTACTGTGATACAAGTCCTTCTGGTTTTCCTAAGACCTTAGACTTTTATAACTGAAACCCCAGGATGAGCTTCCTTGTCTCTCTGCTTTCTACTGTCACACCCCATGCCCGGGGACAGTGACCACTAAACAGCCCAGTGATCTGTCTTAGTGTCCTAAGGTTTCTGTAACAAAATGCCATAAGTGGATGGTTTTAGAGAATTGGAATGTATTGTCCCACAGTCCTGGAGGCTAAAAGTCCAAATCAGGGTATCAACTATGCTGGTTCCTTCTGAGAGCGCTAAACTATTGTCCCATGCCTCCCTCCTAATTTCTGCTGGCTCCCAGCAATCCTGCAATTGCAGCTGCAATATCAGATAGATGGCTTCCTTCTGCTTCCTTCTCTTCTTTTATTAAGATACCAGTCATGTAGAAAAAGGGCCCACATTGTTCCAGTATGATCTCATGGTAACCTAACTGATAACACCTTCAAAGACCCTATTTCCAAACAGGGTCATATCACGGGTACAAAGCTTATAGGACATCAAGTTGCCTTTTCAGAGTAAAACCAAACCTACTGCTGTTGGCTTGATTCTGACTCCAAGGAACCCTCAAAGAGAGAATAGAACTGCCACATGGGGTTTTAAAGCTGTAATTCCTTATGGAAGTAGAGCATCACATCTTTCTCCCACAGGATGGTTGCTAGGTTCAAGTCGCCCGTCCTTCAGTTAGCTTTCTCTGTGAGCACTTGAACCACTGAGCCACCAGGGCTCCTTATCTTCTGCTGTTTAGTGCCATTGAGTCAGTTCCATCTCATGGTGACCCTGTATAGAATTTCTAGGGAGCAAGTGGTGGGTTTGAACAGCCATTCTGTGGTTAGCAGTCCAGTGCTTATCCAACAGCGCCACACCAGGATTATTGTTGCTGTTTGTTGTTGTAAGGTGCCATCGAGTCAGTACCAACTCACAGCGACCCTATACACAACAGAACGAAACACTGCCTGATCCTGGACCAACCTCACAATTGTTGCCACGCTTGAGACCATTGATGCTGCCACTTGGCTAATCCATCTCTCTGGGGGTCTTCCTCTTTTTCTCTGACCCTCCACCTTACCAAACATGATATCTTTCTCCAATGACTGGTCCCTCCTGATAATACGTCCGAAGTATGAGAGACGAAGTTTAGCCATCCTGGCCTCCCGGGGGCGCTCTGGCTGTTAGGTGCTGTCAAATCAGTTCTGACTCATAGCGAGCCAATGCACAACAGAATGAGACACTACCTGGTCCTGAGCTAACCTCACAATTGTTAACTTGAGCCCATTGCTGCTGCCGTGGTGTCAAACTATCTTATTGGAGTTCTTCTCTTTCTTGCTAATCCTCCATTTTACCAAACTTAATTTCATACCCCAGGGACTGGACTTTCCTGATAATATGTCTGAAGCATGAGAGACGAAGCCTCGCCCTCCTGGCTTCTTTGAAGCAATCTGGCTATACTTCTTCCAAAACAGATTTGTTTGTTCTTCTGGTAGTCCAAGGTACTTTCAATATCCTTCTCCAACACCATAATTCATAGGCATTAATTCTTCTACAGTCTTCCTTATTCATTATCCAATTTTCACATGCATATGAAGTAATTGAAAATACCATGGCTTGGGTTAGGCACACCTTAGTCCTCATATTGGTATCTGTGCTCTTGAATCTTTTAAAGAGGTCTTGTGCAGAAGATTTGCCTAATGCAGTTCATTGTTTGATTTTTTGATTGCTGCTTCTGTGAGTGTTGATTGTGGATCCAAGCAAAATGAAATCTTTGACAACTTCAATCTTTTCTTCATATATCATGATGTTATTTATTGGTCCAGTTGTGAGGATTTTTCTTTTCTTTACATTGAGGTGCAATCCACACTGAAGAATGTGGTCTTTGATCTTCATCAGTAAGTATTTAAAGTCCTCTTTGCTGTCAGCAAGCAAGGTCGTATCATCTGAATATTGCAGGTTGTTAATGAATCTTCCTCCTATCCTGATGCCACTTTGTTCTTCATATAATCTATATTCTCAGATTATTTGCTCAACGTACAGATTGAATGAGTATAGGGAAAGAATACAGCCTTGACACACATTTGACCTGATTTTTAAACCATCCGTTGCCTGCCTGTTCTGTTCTAATGACTGGCTCTCTGGTCTGTGTACAGGTTCTTCATGAGCACAATCAAATGTTCTGGAATACATTTTCTTTACAATATTATCCATAGTTTGTCATGATCCACACAGTTAAAAAGCTCTTGCATAGTCAATCAAGCACAAGTAAGCATATTTCTGGTATTCTCTGCTTTCAGCCAAAACCCATCTGATGTCAGCAATGATATTCCACATTCCACAACTTTTTCTTTATCCACCTTGAGTTTCTGCTAGTACCCTGTTGATGTACAGTTGCAGCCGTTTTTGTATTATCTTCAGCAAACTTTTACATGCATGGGATATTAATGATATTGCTTGATGATTTATGCATTACATTGGGCTAAATCTTTGTAATGGGCACAAATATGGATCTCTTTCAATACGTTAGACAGGTAGCTGTCTTCCAAATTTCTTGGCATTGAAGAGTGAGTGCCTCCAGTGCTGCATGAGTTGGTTGAAAGATTTCAATATTTGTATTTCATTAATTCCTGGAGCCTTGGTTTGTTTTTGTTTTGGGGTTGTTGGGTTTTTTTTGTGTTTTTTTTTGCCAATGACACTTCTTCCTTCTATACCATTAGTTCTTGATCATATGTTACCTCTTGAAATGGCTGAACATCAACCATGTCTTTTTGATACAGTGACTCTGTATATTCCTTTCATGTTCTTTTGATGCTTTCTGCATCATTCACTATTTTGTCCATTGTTGCTGTTGTTAAGTGCTGTCAAGTCTGTTCCAACTCATAGTGATCTTGTATTGAGTTTCCAAGGAGCAGCTTCTGGGTTTGAACTGTCAACCTTGTGGTTCACAATCCAATGCTGATCCTATAGCGCCACACCAGGGGTCCATTTTGCCCATAGAATCCTTCAATATTGCAATCAATACTTGATTTTTGTCTTCAGTTCTTTCAGCTTGAGAAGTGCTGAAAATGTTCTTCATTTTGATTTTCTTATCCAGGTCTTTGCACATTTCATTATAATATTTGATTTTGTCTCTCGAGCTGTCTTTTGAAATCTTCTGTTCAGCTCTTTTACTTCTTCATTTCTTCCATTTGCTTTAGCATCTCTACACGGGAGATCAAGTTTCAGAGTTTCTCCTGACATTCATTTTGGTCTTTTCATTCATTCTTGTCTTCTTAATGACCCCTTACTTTCTTCATGTACGATGCTCTTGATGTCATCCCACAGCTCTTCTGGTCTTCATTCTTTAATGTCTAATGCATGAAATCTGTTCTTTAAATGGTCTCTAAATTCAGGTAGGATATGTTCTAGGTCATATTTTGACTCTCAGGAACTTGTTTTAATTTTCTTCAGCTTCAGCCTACACTTGCATATGAGCAATTGAAGGTCTGTTCCACAATAGGACCCTGGCCTTGTTTTGGCTGAAAATATGGAATGGAATTTTTCCACCATCTCTTCCCACAGATGTAGTCAGTTTGATTCCTGTGTATTCCATCTGGTGAAGTCCATGTGTATAATCGCCTTTTATGTTATTTTTAAAAGGTATTTGCAATGAACAAGTGATTGGTCTTGCAAAATTCTATCATGTGATCTCCAGCATCATTTCTATCACCAAGGCCATATTTTCCAACTACTGATCCTTCCTCTTTGTTTCCAACCTTTGCATTCCAGTCACCAAGAATTATCAATGCAACTGAAGAAGTTGGTAGACTTGTTCAATTTCAGCATCACCGATTTAGGAGGATGACCGGATAAGGAGGACAAAATTCATTCCATGTTGTCATTGTGGCTAGTTGCATTAAGTTAGGTCGAATTCAGGGCAATATTATGCATCGTAGAATGAGACATTACTGGTTCCTACAGTTATTGTCAGTTCATCTCAGGGATTCCTTCATTTTTGCTGACCCTGTGCTCTACCAAACAGGATGTCCTTTTCTAGTGATTGATCTTTCCCAATGATGTGTCCAAAGTATGCAAGTTGGAAACTCGCCACTCTCACTTGTAATGAAAATTTTGGTTGTATTTCTTCTAAGACTGATTTGCTGTCTAGCAGTCCACTGTCATATATATGTGTGTGTGTGTGTGTGTGTGTGTTAAAATAAATAATAAGAGTGGAAGACAAAAGAATGGTTGCATTTGAACTATGGTGTTCGTAAAGACTTCAATCTACAATAAGACCCTATGATTGGAAAGAATCTCAAGGGAAAAAAGATATACCAGGTTAGGAAAAAATACCAATTAATATTTCAGAAGTATTATTTAGCCTCACAAACATTAAACAAACATGAAAGCACATGCAATTTCTAGAGCAAACAGTTAAAGCAACCCAGCTTAAGCAACAAGAGGGAGTTTTCTGCCATTTTTGTTATTTACTGTTCAGAGTAGAATGTTCTGAGGGGAGGAATGTTATTATCAAAGTGCCCATCTGTAGTTCTGAGCCCCTTCCCAGGGCTACCCCTCTGTTTTCTCCCAGAAGTGGAAGAAGCCCTGCCCTCCTGCCCACACCCCCTGCTTCGTGCCCCGATGTTTGAAATCATTCTTGAAAACTGAGCTGGGCTTGGGGTTGAGCGAGACGGAGGTATGTACAGAGTCTCAGTGATTTTCAAAGAGAAGCCTAAACCAAGTTCCTCCCTCCTGTCTCCACTTTACGGGAACAGCCAGAAAAAAGGGGGATGTGGGAGAATCGTTGGGCTTCAGCACTGGGATGGGTCTGTGCAGCCTCCACAGGGATGGGAGGAGGCAGGAGGCCCCAGTGCTGTTCCAAAGAGGATTTCTTCACTTCCTGGCAGGCTCCAGTACACAAACGTGTTTGTTTAGGAGGGAAAGGAATGTCATTGATTGCTCTGTGGTGGTGAGGGCAAAACAGAAATAATCTGCCCAGTGGTTTGGTCTGTTTCCTGTGAATGTGTCTCTGTGTATCTCTGTGTGTGTCTGTCTGTGCCCTAGCCCAGAAAACTCCCTGCAATAAAAAATGCCACCTAAAACATCATCTGGTCTCAGAAGGCCGTTGTATAAAACAAGTACCATGGCTTACTTTAACAGTAGGGTAAGGACCAGCCTCAGAAAGTTCAGTGATGTGGGAGGCTAGTGAGACACAGTTTTCAGGTCATATACCTGGAGTCAGCTTCCAGTAGAAGAAACATTTTTGTAGCTCTTGGAGGGAAGCAAAACCAGAGGGTGTGTTCACTAGGTGGGGTTCAATGGAGCCAGGGTCTGCTGAAAGGGGCCCTGACGCTCACTGCCGATACAGCTGCCACCTGGTGTTGTTGTTGTGTGCCGTGGAGTCAGTTCCAACTCATAGCGACCCTGTACAGAGTTTCTGAGGCTATAAATCTTTATGGGAGCAGAAGCCTCATCTTTCTCCCACGGAGCAGCTGGTAGTTTTAAACTGCTGACCTTGAGGTTGACAGCCCGGCGCATAACCACTACATTATCAGAGCTCCTTGCCACCTGGTGTACAGAGAACCAAACTGATTCCCACTCGTGGCAGCCTCTGTGCATCAGAGTCGACACCTCCATGAGGTTCTAAATGGCTAGTTGGTTGGTAGTTTACCAGGTCTTCCTTCTAAGGACCGTCTTGGTGGATTGAACCTTCAACCTTTGGTTGAGCAGTCACGCAGGTTCCACATTTGCACACACACACCCCTAAGGAGACCTGGTATGGCACTGTGGGCTAATGTGTCAGACTGCAAAGTCATTTGAACTGCAAGGTCAGTGGTTCAAGCTCACCAGTTGCTCCTTGGAAACCCTACACAGGGTTGCTATGGGTCGGAATTGACTCAACGGCACTTACCAACAACAACAGGGAGGACCTTGGTTTTCAGTTGTGACTCTATGGACAGCAGCTTCCTCCTCACGTATTCCTGTCTCTTCAGTCTCCCTCCCTCCTCTCTATTTCTTTTCTTTCACCATCTGTCTATTGCTTTCTTTAAGCACATTCTCTCCAGTGATGCTCTGAAGGATCCTAGACTCTTATAAACAACACTATGTTGTTGTTGTTGTTGTTGTCAGTGCCATTGAGACAATTCTAACCTCAAAGCATCCCCCTGTGATGGAGCAGAGCTGCCCTGTCATCTTTATGGAAAGAAATTGCCAGGTCTTTCCTCCACAGAACTGCCGGGTGGGTTATAACCACCAACCTTTTGTTTAGTTCCAAGTGCTTAACCATTGCACCACCAACATCCTCTGAACAATGTTACAAATATTGTTATCCCCATTTTGTAAATGAGAAGACTGAGCTCAAGGTCAAGGTCACAAAGCTAATAAAGTCATGGAGCTGGGACTTGAACATGAACACGGGTCCTTCCTACTCTGTCCACTGTATGGCTCCCTCCCAATCCCACCTCTTCCATTTAGGACTGTTTCAGCCTCCCGTTCATATAGTCCTAATTTCCCTCTAATTATATTCTTAGAGAACTTCTTCAGTGATTTCAAGGACTCTCATCTCTCTCAGCAGAGGACTTCTGTAGTCCCATGTGGGGCAGATTCAATGACAGCAGGAAATACACTTGATGCCGATCTCTGCCCACACCTTGTCCTGGGTCTTTTGTTTTTTTCAGACTCGTCTTTTAAAATGTAATTTGTTTTACGTTTTAGATCCGCTCAGTAATGCACGTATCATTTTCAAATAGATAAGAAAACAAATAGGTAGCCATATATTGAGAAACATTTAAAAACAAACAAACAAACAAACAAACAAACAAATTAATGGAATGACTGATCAAAAAAGTTTGGGGACCAGCAGCCTCTTGGGTAGGACACTAATCAGGGTTCAAGTTCCTCAGATTGCCCACCTGGAAAATGTGGGGAATCTTAACCAGAGGCATAGTATGAAGATTTCTAGAAGAAATGTTCTGGAAATGGAAGTTCCTGTCTTTTGAGGAGCTGTCTGCACCTCTGTGAACTTGTTGTTAAATGCCATAGAGTGGGTTCCGACTCAAAGCGACCCTGTATAGGGTTTCCAAGGAGCAGCTGGTGGGTTTGAACCAACAACCTTGCATTTAGCAGTCCCTAGCTTACCCTACAGTGCCATATCAGCACAGCTTAAATTGGGAAACTAGAAAAGGGTTTCTTAAACTGTGGTGTCTCCCATCTCTTCCCCATAGATGAAAAAATACGTTATGCTCTTCACTATAGATTAGTGCATGTAAGTCCATGCTTACCTTGCTTACTGGGTAATTCACCGTAGGAATGAGACTTCAACTGAAACCTGCAATATGTTTGTCCTTCAGTAAGCAGAGGTGGGGAGGGCATTTCAGGCAAAGGTAAAGAGACAAGAGGGAGCATTTGCATTTGTTGAGGGCACGTGAGCCTGCGTTGCCACTGGAGAGGCTGAGATACACAGTCTTTGAACCACTAAACTAGAAATGACAACAACAACAATGACTATTTACTGGGCGCTGCTCTGTTTTACCACAGACTGGGCAGGGAGAGGAGAGTTTGTGGTTCTAGAATTCATACTGTGGAGAGAGGAGAGGCAGGAAGAACCAGGACTTCAATCCCTTCAAACCACTTCACTCCCAGCTAACAAAGCAAAATTGGAACAGATGCAAAGTTTTTAAAAATTGGGTGAAACAAACTGTAAAGATAGAAGTTTTGTAACAAAAAGAGGGAGGTGATTAAACTTACAGTCCAGGAACAGAGGACCCTAAGCCCTTAAAGGGAGAAGAGCACAAGTGGAATGTGAGACCTTATCCAGAGAAGCAGCGGCATCAGAGATGGGGACATGGAGCAGCTGAGGACTCTAGATTCACGGAAAGAGAAAGGCTGTGTGCTGGCAGCCAGGAGGCAGGCTTGCAGAATGTCCCCTTTGGTTGTTTAAATAATTACATATTCCTGAGTGTTTTTGTGTACATACCCCCCAAAAAAAAAAAAAACAAACAGAAACAAAAAGCAAAGGGAATACTATTAAATGATGATGCACGGAGGAGACTGTAATCATTGCAATGAAACGGTGAGTATAAAACCGATGTTCTCCCATGTAAACTATCACTCAATTCACAATAAAAACTTAAATAATAATTTTTTTTAATACATTAATAAAAAAAATTGGATGAAGTAGAACTGGAAAATATATGGGTCAAGGTCCTGGCATGGGAGACTTGAAAGAGGCAGAGTGAGCCCTTTCAGGATCCTGAGGTGGAAGACTGGCTATTTGCCAGGACCATACGCTCGAAGTGTCACAGCCAACCCCGTTTTTGGGCCAGGCACTGTTGTTTCCAACTCTGCCAGTCGAAAGATTTGGTTATTATGTAGTGCATATGTAGTGTCTTTGTTTTCTAAGAGGGCCTTAAATTTTCTAGCAGAGCATTGACCTGTAATGTTTCTTGTTCCGGTTACTTTCCAGTTCACTCACAGTTTGCAGTTTTGGGTCTATTCTGGTTCCACTTTGGTGGCCACGGCTGAACTGGGAAGAACTGGTTAAGACATCCTGGACTAAAGAGAGGAATCAGGATCCGATGAACATGGGGCTTTATACCATGACTGTTGTTGTTAAGGGATGTTGAGTCAGTTCCGACTCATTCCGACTCATAGGGTTTTCAAGGAGCAGCTAGTGGGTTTGAACCACTGACCTTGCAGTTCAAACAGAGCTTGCAATCCAGTGCTTTGTCCTACAGCAAAAAAAAAATCAGTAGTCATGGCACTAAACCTCGGGTCCTAACAGCAATCCTCCGCTGAGAAAAAGTACTTGATTGGTTTGGAATTAAAGTAGCAAAAGAGACGCCAGAGGAAAGGCGTAGATAAACAATGAAATGGCCACAGCGCAGATTATGTGTTAAACATTTTATATATAACAACTTGTCGCATCCTACAAGATCCCTACGAAGGGGCAGCCATCATCATCCTCATTTTGCAGATGAGGAACAAGAGGTTAGAAAAGTCGGCCATGGTCACACAACTAGCAAACAAGGATTTAAGTCACACATCTTGTTGTTGTTGTTGTTGGGTGCATTGAATGATTCTGACTCACAGGGACCACACATAGCAGAGTACAACTTCCCAGGAGGGTTATCTAAACTGTAATCTTTATACAAGTAGATGACCAGGTCTTTTTTCCCCATTGGGTAGGTTTGAACCACCAACCTTAGGTAAGCAGCCAAATACTTAACCACTGTGTTCTGAGGGCTCTTTATCTCTGTTGTTATTTAGTGCCATCAAGTCAGTTCCGCTGGTGGGTTTGAACAGCCAATCTTGCGATTATCCTGTAGCACCACATCAGAACTCCTCTGTTATTGTTAAGTGCCATTGCGTTTATTCCGGCTAATAGCAACCCTGTATAGGGTTTCTGAAGTTTATAAATCTTTGCAGGAGCAAAACACCTTCTTTTTCTTCTCTAAAGGTGGTGACCTTAACCCCAACACTGTACTCTGTGTTCACGGTAAAACAACAGAGCTCAGTAAAGGCTCATTGTTACTATTGTTACTTCTAATTCAGTGGTTCTCAGACTACGTGTCTCATCCTCTGCAGGGGCAAATTCAGGCTCAAGGTAGGGGCTGGACGGGGAGGTGCAGTCCACTGCTATAGGTTTTATATACTGGGAAACTAGGTACAATATTTACTGTTAAAATAAAGATCCATTACTTTTTTAAAAACATAAAAAAAGTGGAAAGCTCTCTCTCTGATCCAACCATCTCATTTATAGAGGAAGAAGCTGGAACCCAGAAAGATGAGTATCTATCCCAGCGTCACGTGCCAAATCAGCCTGGGTTCCACATGACTGATGTTGTGCTTGCTGTTAAATGCCGTCTAGTCCATTCTTACTCATAGTGACCCTGGATAGAGTTTCCGACCTTGTGGTTCAAACCAGCCTTGCGGCCCAGTGCTTACCCTACAGCTCCACACCAGAACCCCAGATTACTAACAGCCACTGAAGAAGAAAAAAGCATCCATCTCTCTTTCTATGGTTTTCACCAGACTTATTCAACCTGTGTGCTGAGCAAATCATCCGAGAAGCTGGGTTCTATGAAGAAAAATGTGGCATCAGGATTGGAGGAAGACTCATTAACAACCTGTGATATGCAGATGATACAACCTTGCTTGAAGTGAAAAGGACTTAAAACATTTACTGATGAAGATCAACGAGCACAGCCTTTAGTATGGATTACATCTCAATGTCAAGAAAACAAAAATCCTCACCACTGGACCAATAAACAACATTTTTATCAACGGAGAAAAGATTGAAGTTGTCAAGGACTTCAGAGAAGAGATTGAAGTTGTCAAGGACTTCATTCTTCATGGTTCAACTATCAACACTCATGGAAGCAGCAGTCAAGAAATCAAACGACGTACTGCATTGGGCAAATCTGCTGCACAAGACCTTTTTCAAGTGTTGAAGAGCAAAGATGTCAGCTTGAGGACTAAGGTGCGCCTGACCCAAGCCATGGTATTTTCAATAACATCATATGCATGTGAAAGCTGGACAGTGAATAAGGAAGACCACAGAAGAATTGACGCATTTGAGTTATGGTGTTGGAGGAGAATATTGAAAGTACCACGGGCTGCCAAAAGAACCAACAGATCTGTGTTGGAAGAAGTGCAGCCAGAGTGCTCCTTAGAGGCCAGGATGGCCAAACTTTATCTCTCATACTTCAGACATATTGTCAGGAGGGACCAGTCACTGGAGAAGGATATCATGTTAGATAAGGTGGTGGGTCAGAGCAAAAGAGGAAGACCCCCAACGAGATGGATTGGCCAGGTGGCAGCATCGATGGACTCAAGCATGGCAACAATAGTGAGGTTGGCCCATAATCGGGCAGTGTTTCATTCTGCTGTGCATAAGGTCGCTATGGGTCGATACTGACTCGATGGCACTAACAACAACACCACCAAAGGTAAAAAGATTAGAGTGTCTCTATCGTCTATCCTAAATCAAGAAACCCTGGTGGCAAAGTGGTTAAGCACTTGGCTCCTAACCAAAAGGCCGGTGATTCAAACCCACCATCCACTCTGTTGTGGAGAGAAGGGTGCGGCAGTCAGCTTTCGTAAGGATAGATCACAGCCTTGGAAACCCTATGGGACAGATCTACACCATGCTATAGAGTCACCCACTCGAGACAACAGATTATAGTTTAAATTCAGTTTTCTGCCTAGTCCAACCACACTGAGTGTTCAGCCATACCTCCCTCCATCCTGTCTCCACTCTACCATCAAGATCAAGTTCACCATTACAGAGCCTCAGTATAAGGAAGGCAGGACACAGTGTCAGACTCATTCAGCAATAACACTGTGGTCCATCACAGGGACAGCTGCTTTTTACATGGACCCGCTCTGTGTGTTTATGACAGGGCAAAGTTGTAACACTAATTCCAGTAAAACGTTTTGATTTTCTAAGAGTCAGGTATCTCAGCAGGTTCCTAAAGTGAAGTGTCAGTTTATTTCCATTGGGAAGACATTTAGAAATTCCAAATTTCTCCTGTTTCACTCATTTCAAGTTCACAAACAGTATTGCTAGAGGCACTGGAAGTAGCCTAATGATTCAAAGAATCCTTTTTCTTTAAAAGAATATATATATATAGAGAGAGTCCTGTTGTGGCGCTGTGGGTTAATGCATCAGACTGCAAAGTCATTTGAACTGCAAAGTCAGTAGTTCAAGCTCACAAGCTGCTCCTTGGAAACGCTATACAGGGTCGCTAGGGGTCGGAATCAACTCAACAGCACTTAATAACAACAAATATATATATACAAGCATGAATTTTATGTTTTATAAAGAAACCATTTGGTATTTTTTATTTGATATTTCGTTCAGGAGAACAGGAAATTTGCTCCGCTTATAAGGAGCTCTGGTAGCGTAGTGGTTATGAATCGGGCTGCGAACCCCAAGGTCAGCAGTTTGAAACTACCACCTGTTCCACGGGAGAAAGATGAGGCTTTCTGCTCCCATAAAGATTTACAGCCTCGGAAACTCTGTGCAGGGTCACTGTGAGTCGGAACCGACCCTGCGGCACATAACCACCACCATTTGGGGATGGTGAGACTTCATCTCAAGTAGTTTGGACATGTTATGAGGAGGGACCAGCTCCTGAAAAAGGACACCATCCTCAGTGGAGGTCTGAGGGAAAGCTGAAGCCCATCCATGATAAGTTTGAACAGTGACGGTAACTACAGGCTGACACAAACACAATGATGAGGATGAGGATGGCAGGACTGGACAGCGTTTCATGCTTTTATACACAGGGATGGTGAGACTTGAAACTGACTCCATGTCACTTAACAATAACACTGGGGATCTGCTGAAGTCCCTGACCTTCATCTGGTTTAGAGAGCATACTCCCAGAGGGCAGCCCTCAAGGGATGAGTTTTCTGCAGAAGGTGATATGTCCTTTCATCCAGCACAGACCTACTGACCACCTGCTCTGCAGCAGGCACTGAACCAGATGTGTGGAAATTCACATCAGCTGAAAACCACCTTTGCACCAAAAAAAAAAAAAAA
>NW_006408594.1:11185917-11217773 GCF_000296735.1 Chrysochloris asiatica
AAACCCTATACAGGCTCGCTATCCATCAGAATTGACTTGACAGCACTTAACAACAAGAAAATTAAGTCTGCGGGTCATTCCAGCAATGTCTATGAAAAAAATATCTCCCTCTATAATACTCAGTGAGGTTTCTGGGTAGGCCAGATGGTCTGCACTCAAATACTAGTCTAAAGATGGGTGGTTTGAACTCATTCAGTGGCACCACAGAAGAAAACCTGGTGGTATGCTTTCATACCGAGTACAGTCAAGAAAACCCTCTGATGCCGTTCCACTGTAGGACATAGGGTTGCCATGAGTTGGAACTGACTCAGTAGTAACAGGTTTAGTTTGGGGTTTGGTTGTCATAGTCATTGGGGATTCTAATACACTTATTTCAACCAATCTCTACTGGGCTCCCAACAGATGTTGAATACAGTGCCAGATTCTAAAGGTAGATGATTAGAAAAAACACAGAAAAATAAAGTGGATGGGTGGGTGGATGGGTAGGTAGGTGGATGGATGGGTAGATGGATGGATGGATGAATGGATGGATGATGGATGGATGGATGGATGGATAGTTGGATGGATGGGTGGGTGGATAGATGGATGGATGGATGGATGGGTAGATGGATGAATGGATGGATGGAGGATGGATGGATGGATTGGTGGGTGGATGGATGATGGATGGATGGATGGGTGGATGGATGGATGGATGTATTGGTGGGTGGATGGGTTGGTGGGTGGTTGGATGGATAGATGGGTGGATGGATGGATGGCTGTGTGGGTGGGTGGGTGGGTAGATGGATGGATGGAGAGAACACTTAGTTGAGAACAGCATATGATTGCTCCTGATAGGCTTCATTTCTGTCCAGCGTGGTGAGAGATGGATGGATGTAGGTAGAGGGGTCCAAGAGACCAAAGAAGGGGCCGTGGAATCCAGCCTAGGCAACCATGGAGGGCTTCCTGTGGAGAAGGCAATGTTTGTGGACGGTCCTGAAGGATGAGTAGGAGTTAGTCAATTCAGAAAGAAGTCAAAAGGGGCACAGCATGAGCAAAATCCAGGGAATTTGTGAACCCCATTCACAAACATTTGTATGGCTGGAAGTCCTGGGAAGCCACCTACAGATTTTAAACAGAGAAGTATAGTTCCAGATTGAAGCCCTGGAGTGGCACTGTGGGTTAATGCACTGGACTGCAAAGTTGGTTTGAACTGCAAGGTTGGAGGTTCAAGTTCACCAGTTGCTCCTCGGAAACCCTATACAGGGTCGCTATGGGTAGGAACTGACTCGATGGCACTTAACAACAAAAATAGTACCAAATTTGTATTTTAAATAATAGTTCAAAGTCCTTTTCAGAGATGTCTTGCGACCTCTTATTCCATTATGCACACTATTTGGTTCAGGAGCAGGAGATACTGAGACTAATGGATTTACATGGATACATGTGGTCCTACTGAGTTGGATGTTACAGCACGGTGAGTCAGAGCACAGATCTGGCGCCTGACAGCCCTGGTTTGAATCCTGGCTCTACAGTATCTCTGCTTTTTTACCTCACCTGTATTACCCAACTTCTCTGTGCTTCCGTTCTCTTATCTGTAAAACCCTACTTTGTATACCTGTTGTAAGAATTTATTAAGTTATTACATGCGAAGTGCTTAGAACAGTACCTTGTAAACATTCAGTAAAAGGTCACGAGTATTCCTTTCATTTTTGTTTTCTACAACATCCCTCCAAGAATCCGCTTACCCTAGGTGATAATCCTGTCACCATCCCCTAAAATGATTAAGTTCATTCCTTAAGTCTTTGCCAGTGCCACTTGCCTTGTTCTTTCCACCAAGCAACCCTAGTGGCACAGTGGTTAAGCACTCAGCAGCGAACCCAAAGTTGATGGTTCCACCAACCAGCTGTTCCATGGGAGAAGGCTGTGGCAATCTGCTTCTATAAACACTGCTGTTATTAAGCGCTGTAAAGTCAGTTCCGACCCATAGCGACCCTGCATAGGGTTTCCAAGGAATGGCTAGTGGGTTTGAACCTCCATGGTTACAGCCTTGGAAACCCTCTGGGACAGTTCTGCTCTATTCTCTAGAGCAGGGATGAGGAACGTCTGGCCCACTGGCCATTTAAGGCCCAAGAAATCATTTGGTCTGGTCCTGTCAAGGCAACCACAGTTCCAGCCATCACATTGCTGTTGCTCGTCGCTCATAGCAACCTTGTGCAGGATTCTGAGGAGCAGCTGGTGGGTTTGAACCGCCAACCCTATGGTTTGCAATGTAATGCTGATCCTACAGTGCCACACCAGGCCACTTAAATGTTGCTGTTGTTAAGTGCCGTCAACTTGATTCTGACCCATAGAGACCCTGTGTAGGGTTTCCAAGGAGCAGCTGGTGAGTTTGAACCACCAATCTTGCAGTTCTAACGTCTGACACATTAGCCCACAGCGCCACACCAGGACTCTTAGATAGAGGTAGGAAAATCATACGAGTCAGATGAAGTCACTGATGTTATTAAGTGCCTTTGAGTCAGTTCCAACCTATAGCAACCCTGTATAGGGTTTCTAGGAGCAGCTGGTGAACTTGAACCACTAACCTTGAAGTGCAAACTGACTTTGCTGTCCAGTGCATTAACCCATAGCACCCGGCGTATCAAATCATAAAATGAATGTGAAATACTTTGTATAAATAACAGTTGATGCTTCTCTGGTTATTACTATAAGCCTGAAAATAAACGCTTTACACATGAAATCCATTAGTCCTTGCAACAGCCTAATAGAGCAAAGTACCATTATTTTTCCCATTTGACAGATGAAGAAACCGAGGTCCAGGGTAGACCTAAAGCCCTACACCTTTATGTGAATGAACTGGATTACAATCTGACAGTGTGGCTTCAGAGTCAACATTCTTGACAACTGTAGAAACTGTTAAGTGCCTGTCAAATGAGAAGCTTTATATTATTATCCGAAGTAGTACAAATGCTTAGCACACTTGATTGCTAACTGAAAGTTTGTTCAAGTCCTCTCAGAGGCACCTCGGAAGAAAGGTCTACTACTAGAAAATCAGCCTTGAAAACTATGAAGCACAGTTCTACTCTGACACACAGGAGATCCCCATGAATCAGAGTCGTCTCCGCAGCAATCAGTTAGTTTGTGAGTTACATGATCAATAACTACCTTGTGAACTAGTGGAAGTATGTGCCAAAGACATCCGTGGTAGCCCCTGGGTCTTGCAAACTCCATGCTTTACATAAATAGAAAAGGAGATTAAGAAAACACAAGGGAGCAACTATTGCTCTGACTTTTTTCGTTTATTTCTCTACCAGTAATATATCAACCCTTGAGCTGAGAAGTAAATAGGAAGGGGAAGGTTAAGGAGGGTGTTTGCCAAACAGCTGTTGGATGCCTAGAGGGTTTCTGTCCCAGCACTGAACTTCCTGCCCCAAACCCTGGAGCACAAAGCTCCAGATTCACAGCCATACAATCGTGGGGCAGGAAGGAACTTCAGAGATCAGCTGACCCATCCGTTAGTTCACAGATGAAAAGCCCAGGTCCCCAGGGGAAGATGTCTCGCCCCAAGGTCACACTGTTGTTGTTAAGTTCTGTCAAGTTGGTTCCCACTCATAGCAACTCTGTACAGGGTTTCCGAGGAGCTGCTGGTGGGTTTGAACAGTCGAGCCTGAGGTTAGCAGTCCTACACTGTTACATCCCCTTCATTTGTTGTTATCAGGAACCTTTGTGTAGATTCCAACTCATAGCAACCCAATATGGCGAGCAGGACTGCCCCAAAAGGTTTTCTTGACTAGAATCTTTTTATTGGCAAAAGCAGATTCCTAGGTCTTTCTGCCTCAGAGGCACTGGATGGGTTCAAACTGCCAGCATTTTTAGTTAGCAGATAAGTGCTTACCTATTTACCACCAGGGTTCTTTCCCCTTCAGTTAGGGCTTACCAAGTACTTTGTGGAGTCCTGGCATGGCACTGTAGGATAAACACTGGACTGCCAGGTCAGTTTGAACCGCAATGTCAGTGGTTCAGACTCACCAGCCACTCCTCAGAAACCCTATACAAGGTTGCTATGAGATGGAACAACTTGAAGGCACTTAACAACAAGTACCTTGCACTTGCGTAGGGTCTCGTTTTGACCTCACCACGTCTCTCTTTATGGATGAGACCCTGCAACCTGGAATAAGGAAGAAACTTTCCAAGGTCACAAAGCTAGAAAATGTCAGAGCTGGGATTACAAATGTCAGATCAAGACTTCTGGACTGCTAACCACAAGATCGGCTTGTGGTTAGCAGTTAACAAACTTTCAGTTAGCAATCAAGTGTGCTAAGCGTTTGTTCTACTTCGGATAATAATATAAAGCTTCTCATTTGACAGGCACTTAACAGTTCATACAGTTGTCAAGAATGTTGACTCTGAAGCCACACTGTCAGGTTGTAATCCAGTTCATTCACATAAAGGTGTAGGGCTTTAGGTCTACCCTGGACCTCGGTTTCTTCATCTGTCAAATGGGGAAAATAATGGTACTTTGCTCTATCAGGCTGTTGCAAGGATTAATGGATTTGATATTTAAAGCATTTATTTTCAGGCTTATAGTAATAACCAGAGAAGCATCAAACCCATTTGTGGCTCCTTGGATATGAGTAATAACAGACTCAGTGGCACTTAACAACAACAACAACCAAGGTCTCTAACCACTACATACACTGGCCGGTGGGGACCAGCGGTTGTTAGCGCACACCAAGTCTGCAGAGTCCTCGGGAGCTTCTCCACCCGCTACCCTGGCAGCTAGTACCGGAACACCCCTGACTCCGTGCTGTGTGGAGAGATATGGAAACACGCCCATGTACATGCCCCCAACACCCTACCCCAAGCAAGGCAGCCTCTAGTCCAAGAGTTGCCGCAACACCTTTATCTGTCCAGGGCAGCTCCTATCTGCCCGAGTGCAGCGTCTCTCTGGCGCCTGGTGAACCAACAGAAGGGGTGACAGGCTCCTGACCCTGTACTATCTAACTTGTTTTTGTAGGAAGTAAATCTTGGCGCCAAAAGCAAATTCCTCAGCTCATAGACTAGCCATCCCCTGCTGGCATAAAAGGGGCTCGGGCTGGTGCAAGATAGGTTTCAGAGCAGAGTTGTTAGCTAAAGTCTGGTTAGCCTAGGTTCAGATCCCATATCTACCACTTGTTTGCTTTGTGACCTTGAAAATGTCGCTTACCCTCTCTGGGCATTTGTCTAGAAGATGGAAATCTTCTGTGCCCACCTCATAGGGTTGATGAGGTCTTAAATGAGAGAGTGCACATAAAGCACTTGAGTGCCTGGCGTAAGTAGCTGCTCAGTAAAAAGTGTTGTTATTACTCTTGTTAAATGCCATCAAATCACTTCTGACACCTAGTGACCCTGTATAGGGTTTCCCCCTTGTGGTTCAAACTGACCTTGCAGTCCAGTGCATTATCCTTCAGTGCCACACCAGGACTATTACTGAGACCTTAGGAAAAACAGCACCTCAAACCTTCACCATCTCTGAAAGCCCAGGCTGCAGTGGGTGATATCCAAAGTGAACTTTGAGTCTCTCCTTGTTGACCCTGTAGGAACTTGAAGCTTTATTATAAATGTGTAGAAAATGTGCTCAAGTGACTTTAAAACAGGTGCAATAAAATGAGACTTCAGATATCATCTGACTTCTGAAGGCAGTTATGTAAGCTGTCCCCTGGTTTGTTTTAGCAGTAGGGTGGGATCAGTATTGTTGTTAAATTCAGAGCCAGGGTCAACATCAAGAAGCGCAGTGATGTGTGTGAGGTAGAAGAGGGAAATTAGGGGAGGTAGTCAGAGCAGAGTTTCCAGGTCAAACACACCTGGAGTCAGCTTCCAGGAGAAGGCTAAGAAACCCACCTGTAACCTCAGGGAGGAGCAAAACAAAAGGGTGTGTTCTTTACCTAACTTCAGTAAAATCAGTTAAGGGTTTTCCTCGTGAAAAATGTTGCAGCGGCAAATGCTGTGTTATCTATAGTTCATTGCAACAATTTAAAAAAATAAAATAAAAGAATGTTCTAAGAGGCAACTTTTTTTTTTAATATTTTATTGTGAATTATGTGATAGTTTACATGGGAGAACATTAGTTTTACATTCATTCTATTGTACATTGTTTCACTGCCAAGGTTACAATCCCCTCCATGCATCATCAACCATCCAAAGGGTGGTCTACCCTACAAGCCTGCACCCTGGTCGTCAGCACACAGCCCCTCTCGCTCTCTGTGTCTGAAGTCCCCAGCCGCTCCATCCCTCCACATCATCGTCTCTGCCTCCATCTCTGGTGTCACTGCTTCTCTGGGTAGGGTCTCACACTCTACTCTTCTCCCTTGATGGTCCCAGGGACCTCCACCCCTGGACTGCAAAGTCATTCACGCCCCTCTTTTTGCTACAAAATGTCTGCCTTTACATTTCCAACCCTCACAGTCAGTCCTGATAACAATTATACACTATTGTGCTACATGAGTGTTATCCCCATCTCCTTTCATCAGCCCCACCCAGACAGATTGGTTACTACTCAGTGGAGATTCTACCTTCCTCCGTACCCTCTGGATCTAGGCACCCTCTTGAAAGCTTGTAAGCCAGCCACTTCTTGCCTTTGTAGCCCCACCCCCACCCCATTTTGGGTAGCCAATGTCCAAGTTGCCCATCTAAGAGTCAACTTTTTGAAGTGATGTAATTGTCCTATATCTTGATTAACTGGTGGTCACACAGCTGTGCACATAAATAAACATCTATGGAGCTGTAAGTTTACCAGCCATTCCTAGGAAACCCTATACAGGGCTGCTATGAGTTGGAACCAACTCGACAGCACTAACAGCCACAACTCTTTAGATAAGGAGCCTGGGTGTGTAATCTCAGAGGTTCCAACCTACTAGCTGCTCTGTGAGAGAAAGAGATGCGTCAATCCACTCCCACAAAAATCTGTTGCTGATGTTCTTGTTGGGTGCTCTCAGATCTACCCCACTTCATAGTGACGCTACATCCACCAGAACAAAACACTGCCGGTCCTGCAGCAGCCTCACAATTGTTCTGTGTTTGAGCCCACTGTTGGAACCACTGTGTCAATTCATCTCTTTGAGGGTCTTCCCTTTTACACTGTCCCTCTGCTTAACAAGCATCAGATCCTTCTCCAAGGACTGGTCTCTCCTGAAAATAGGTCCAGAGTACATGAAATGAAGTCTTCCCATTCTCCCTTCTAAGGAGCATTCTGGCTGTACGTCTTCCAAGACGGGTTTGTTCATTCTTCTGGCAATCCATGGTATATTTAATAGTTTCTGCCAACACTAGAATTCCGATGCATCAGTTTTTCAGTTTTCCTTACTCATTGTCCCACATTCACATGCATTTGAGGTGACTGAAAATACTAAGACTTGAGTCAAGTGCACCTTAGTCCTCAAAGTGACATCTTTACCACTTTCTAATAGCTCATTTTACTATATGTAAATGATACCGCAATAGAAAGAAAGAAAAGTATGCCCCCAGCTGATGGTAGTGGCCGTGTGCCGTGGAGTTGGTTCTGACTTATAGTAACCCTGTACGGCGTTTCCGAGGCTGTAAATCTTTATGGGAGCAGAAAGCCTCCTCTTTCTCCCACGGAACAGCTGGTAGTTTCGAACTGCTGACCTTGCGGTTAGCAGCCCAACTCGTAACCACTGCGCTACCACAACTAATAACAGCCAAATCCACAAAGGACCAAGGATTATTGTTGTCATTGTTGTACAAACGCAGGGTTCATTCCTGTTTTTACTCAAAATGCTGAGATTTTGTTCATTGTGGATTTATTTGCAATCGTTTTTATGTTTTTAAATATGCCACTAAAATATTCTTTATTTTAGCTACAGAATTTGGGGATTCCCTCTTTCATTTTGTACTGAGGTCAACGCCTGATTCGCTTTGCCCTAGTCTGGGTCCTGATTAGCCAGAGCAGACAGGCCCTCTCCAAGGCGCATGCTCAGAACTGCCCAGACGGCTGCCTCCTTTCTTTGAAGAACATTTGTTTTAGTTTTTACTGTAGTTTGAGTGAAAGTTTGCAGAGCAAGTTAGTTTTCCGTTCAACAGTTGATATGCATTTGGTCTTGTGACGTTGGCTGTAACTGCCATAAAGTAACAGCACTCTTCACAATTCCTCCATGGCTTCCCGGTTTCCATTCGTTCTTTCCTGCTCCTTTCTGCCCTCTGCCCTTGGAACTTTGTTTCTGGGCAAACGCTGCCCTTTTGATTGGTATGGTTGACTATATTCTTCCCTGGTGTTAATATTAACTGTTGTTGTCGTTGTTAGGTGCCATTAAGTCAGTACTGACTCATAACAACCCTATGTACAAAAGAATGAAACACTGCCGGGTCCTGGGCCAACCTCACTATTGTTACCTCTCTGGAGCCCATTGATGCTGCTACTGTGCCAGTCCATCTCACTGGGGGGTCTTCCTATTTTTCTCTGACCCTCCACTTTACCAAACATGATATCCTTCTCCAGTGACTGGACCCTCCTGGCAATATGTCCAACGTATGAGAGACGACATTTGGCCATCTTGGCCTCTAAGGAGCACTCTGGCTGCACTTCTTCCAAAATGGATCCAATGGTTCTTTTGGCAGCCCATGGCACTTGCAATATTCTCCAACACCAGAACTCAAAAGCATCAATTCTTCTATGGTCTTCCTTATTCACTGCCCAGCTTTCGCATGCATAGGAGGTTATTGAAAACACCATGGCTTGCGTCAGGGGCACCTTAGTCCTCAAGCTGACATCTTTGCTCTTCAACACTTGAAAAGGTCTTGTGCAGCAGATTTGCCTAATGCAGTACATCGTTTGATTTCTTGACTGCTGCTTCCGTGAGTGTTGATAGTTGATCCAAGAAGAATGAAGTCCTTAACAACTTCAGTCTTTTCTCCGTTGATAAGAATGTTGTTTATTGGTCCAGTGATGAGGATTTTTGTTTTCTTGACATTGAGATGTAATCTATGCCGAAGGCTGTGCTCTTTGATCTTCATCAGTAAATGTTTTAAGTCCTCTTCACTTTCAGCAAGCAAAGGTGTATCATCTGCATATCGCAGGTTATTCAAGAGTCCTCCTCCAATCCAACACTCACTGTTACTCACTAAAATAACTCACACTGCCATCAAGTGGATTCTGACTCATAGAACTACTCTCTAGGGTTTCCCAAGCTATAAATCTTCACAGGAGCACACAGCCTCATAGTTCTCCCATAGAGTGGCTGGTGGATTTGAACTACTAACCTTGTGGTTAGCCACCCAACACGTCTCACATTATGTCAGCCTCCGTGGATCAAACTCACCAGTTGCTCTTTGGAAACCCTATACAGAGTCAGTATGAGTTGGATCTGACTTGATGGCACTTAACAATAGCAGCAACAAAATGGATGCATTTGTGAGTGTGCTGGTTCCATATGGTAAGCACTGAGCTGCGAACCACATAGTTCATGGTTCAAGTCCGCCAGATGCTCCGCAGAAGAAAGAGAGGACTTTTTGCTCCTGCAAAGATTTAAAAGCCTCGGAAACCTTTTACAGGGTCTCTATGAGTTGGAACTGACTCGAAGGCATTTAACAACAACAACAATTGATGCATTTGAATTATGGTGTTAAAGAAGAATATTAAACGTACCATGGACTGTTAGAAGAACAAACATCTCTATGTTGGAAGAAATATAGCCAGAATTCTCCTTAGAAGCCAACATAGGCAGACTTTGTCTCTCATACTTTAGACATATTATCAGGAGGAACCAGTCCCTGGAGAAGGACATCATGGTAGGTTAAGTGGAGGGTCATTGAAAAAGAGGATGACCCTCAACGAGATGGATTGGCACAGTGGCAGCAGCAATGGGCTCAAGCATGACAAGGATTGTGAGGATGGTACAGGACCACACAGTGTTTTGCCCTGTTGTGTGTAGGGTCACTAGGAGTCAAACCGATTTAATGGCACCTAACAACAAGGAGCTCTGGTAGCATAGTGGTTATGAATCAGGCTGCTAACCTTAAGGTCGGCAGTTCAAAACTACCAGCTGTTCCATGGGAGAAAGATGAGGCTTTCTGCTCCTGTAAACATTTACAGCCTCGGAAACCCTGTGCAGAGTCGCTATGAGTCGGAACCGACTCCACGGTGCTTAACAACAACAATACTGTTTGGCTGAAAGGCAATCCCCAAGGATGGATTCAGTTCCAGGCTTGAAGGTCTCAGAGTTTCTACTAATCTCCATAAGATCAGCAAGACTGGCCTTCGTTATGATTTGAAGTTTTGCTCTACTTTTTTCTCCCCTCCCTCTCTGTTCAGGACTTTCTCTTGTGACACTGCCCATTGTGGTCAGTGGTAGTAGCAGGACACCATCTAGTTCTCCTGATAGCCTACATATAATGGCATTTCGTGGTATATCACGGTCCACGCGGTCCTTCGGTAACTTGGCCAATCAGAGAGTTCCTTTAGCCCAGGAAGCTGGATAAGCAAGAAATGGCACCAAACATGCCCAGGAGTGGCTCTGACCAAATGTAAAGAAAATCATTTGTAAATTGTTTCAATCAACCTGTGAATGACAGAAAAGACAGTGAGAGAAGTGGGTGATATTTAGGTCTGGCCTTTAGGGGGTGTTAGCTGTTTGGGGAAGAAGCGTACCTAACAACTCTTCCAGAGCTGGCTGTCCCAGGGATCTTTCCAGCCAATCAGGTCTCCTAAGACTCAGCTGTGTTCACAATCAGCAGCAACCTGACACAACACCTGGATGATATTTCTGTGTATAGTATGACAGGGATAGCAAATGACCATTTGTGCTGTCATATCTGTTACCCAAATATCAGCCGACCTTGTGGTTCAAACCAACCTTGCAGCCTAGTGCATTAACCCGCAGAACCAGACCAGAACTCCAGTGCGTTGTTGTTGTTGTTGTTGTTGTTATGTGCCGTGGAGTCAGTTCTGACTCATAGCGACCCTGTACAGGGTTATTAGGGGAACTGAAATCACATCAAAGGCAACTACACCCAGCAACCAACAAAGGTTACAAGAGGGAGTGCCCTGGGTCTTACAGCTCCTAACCCAAGATTTGAGTGACTTTTCATCTTCCTTTCCCAAGATATTGTTGGAGGAATTGTGGATAGTCCCTGAGGCCTTTCCTCAAGCAATTTTCTCCAGCCCCTTCCAAACTAGGCTTTATCTGCCCACCATCACCATTTGCTATCAAGTTCACCCCATTCATGAAGACCCCACATGTGTCAGAGTAGAACACTTCTCCCTGAAGTGTCCACTGGCTTATTTTTCAGGACATTCTTCCAAGGCACCTTTAGGTGCATTAGAACCTCCAACCATTTGCACCATCCAGGGACTCTGCTTTTTCAACTCCAGCTTAGAAGCCCCCCGGACAAGGCTGATGAAATTGCCGATTCAACAGCCCCAGCTGCCTTCTCCTGGGGCTCTCCCTTCCTCCCCCCACTCCACTCATTCTCCTTAATCATAATCTGTTTACTTTTCATTCAAACTTGCAAATTAAAGAAGGATATTGAGTGGGATCTTTCAGAAACGCAAATACCACAGAAAGAAGGGGAAAAGCAGAAAGAATGTGTTGCCATCTCTACCCATAGAGCCTTCTAGAAACTTTATCTGCCTAGTGGCTTCCTGCAGAGGGCTGGGGGCAGCGGGCTGAGGGATGTGTGGCAGGGATAGCTAAGGGTCTACTGTACAGATCCAGAGCTTTCTGAGGGACCAACTCCCTGGGCCCCTTCAGAAACCACTCCTTTGTGCAGGTGGAGCTAGGGGAAGAAAGTGGATCTGTGTGGGTATTCAATCCACGAACCTTTCTACTCTAAAAGAAGGATGTCTCAGAATGTGTGTGTCTGTGCGTCTGTCTTTTGGATGTGTGTCTGTTTGCATTAGACCATCTGCTTGTTGGGCTGTTACTTTGCTATGTGTAGATGACGTGTGTGTATACAGAAGTCATTGCTTTGGAATGTGTCACCATCTGAATATATATGTCTGGGTCTCTGTGAATAAAGAAGGAATGCGTGCGTGTCCTACCCATGAGTTTGTGAGTGTGGATGTGTCTGTGTGTGCAGGTGTGTGGATGTGCAAAGTCCAGGGGAGCATTTGAACTCACAGAACTCACAGCAAATGGCACACTGTCTTTACAAGGCCAAACATCTGTTTTCCTGGGTTTGTTTTTCTTCTCCGTGGGCTCCAAACCCTCCTTGAATACAAAGGGTTTTTTAAACATGCAGCCCTTCCGGTGTTCCCAAATGTTCAGAATGTTGCCGAGAACTGGACGGGCTAGGATGCTGAGTTCTGCGCTGCTGCAGGAAGGACCTTCCCCACCCCCCTCACCCCCTCACCCCTAGGCTGCCACACCCACTTATGTAACAAGTCTGGGGAGAGGTAAAGCCCAGGCACTCATTGCCACCCCAGTTGTAAGACAGCAGCATGTCCTACAGGGAAACAGGGAGCTAGGTGGAGGCACAAATGCACCATTTGGGGGCCTCCTTTAAAGAGGAGGGCCCCATGAGGGTCCCATGAGGGGAGAGATTAGTCTCACTTAAACTTGAGATTATTATACCAAATCAACAGGTGTATGGGACATTACTTTCCATTTTACCAGGCCAGTTCTAGGCAGAAATGAACATTTCAATCATTTCAATCCATTTGCTGAATACCTGCTATGTGTTACCCACTGCTGTGAAATCAGCACCAACTCATTAGCAACACTGTATAGACTTTTCTAGACTAAATCTTTATGGGAGCAGACAGCTTCATTCTTCTCCCAAAGAGTGCCTGGTGGGTTTGAACTGCGGACCTTGCAGTTAGCAGCCCAACACCTAACCCACAGCCCCACCAGGGTGCATTGTGTTAGGCAATGGGAAAGATAAAGCTACCCAGCTTTGCCTCCCCACCACAGGGTTTCTGAGCCCACTTCCCACTTGGGGCCTCTCAGATTCCTTCTCTACATCCTAAAGAAGTTGAACTGGATGTCTCCAAAAGTCTATGAGTCTCGGTCTGTTGAGTGTATGGCTCTGTGCTCCCAGACTTCTCCTGGCTTTCCCATCATCCAGCTGGATGGAGCAGGTCAGCACTTCACCTCCCAGCTCCACCCAAGAGCTCATCTTCTCCCCTCTGACTTCTTTCCCTCTTCAAAACCTGCTCACTGTCCTTCTTCACTGGAAGGTATGAATGGCTGATTGTATGAATGGCTGATTGTATGAATGGCTGATTGTATGAATGGCTGATTGTATGAATGACTCTCCTCCCTGTAGATCCGCACTTTAATACTTCTCAGTCTTTTATTAATCTAATCCCAGTACAGCCAAGACAGACCTATCTCTCCAACCTCAGGTACCACCTTATCCTGCACCTGGTTCTGCACCCCCAAACTCTACTGCAGACAACACCCTCTTCATCACTGTCAGCTTCTTCTCAAGCAATTCTCTCTACCTCTCTCCCCACCTGGAACATTCAGTCCTTCTCTCACACCCAGCCAGTCCCTCTCCCTTAAAATCATAACCACCCTTCATTAAGCCTTCCCTGTGTCCTCCACTCCCTGCCCCAGTAGATGTAAGCCCTGTCTTTTTAAAAACCTTTCATGGCAGATCGCATTTGGCCTTGATCTGTCTAGATCCTCAGAGCTGAAAGCATGAAAGCGTGTTTTGCTCATTCTTAAGTCCCCATGAAGTGTTGTCACAAGGGTTCAGCAATGGCCTGTTGGACTCCATGAGTTATAGACAACACGCAGCCATGGATGGAGAGTTGGAGTTGGGAAGCCTGGTTGGAGAGAAGGGCACCGTTTGGGGAGAAGGAGGACAGAGAGGAAGGGAGGAACCTCAGACATTGCAGTCAAGTGGTTAAGCATGACTGTCCGGGTGACCGGTTTGAGACTCTGAGCCACTCCTGTTAGGCAGTAAATTGTGGACTCTCAAATGGTAAGTAGGATTCCTAACCCCTGCGCCTGAGAACGAGTCCCTGAGTGGTGCAGTTAATTAAGTACGCAGCTACTAACCAAAAGTTTAGTGGTTTGAACTTACCCAGAGGCACCTTAGAACAAATATCTGGCAATCTGCTTCCTAAAAGTTGGAGTTGCTAAATGCTGTTAAGTTAGTTTCGACTCTGTACGGTATTTCTGAGACTTTAAATCTTCATGGGAGCAGAAAGTGTCATCTTTCTCCCTGATGGGCTTGAACCATGGACCTTGTGGTTCGCAGTCCACAGTTTATCCTATGGAGCCACGGTGCTCCCTTCTAAAATACCAGTCTTGGAAAGTCTATGGAGCACATTTCTACTCTGACACATGTGGGGTGAAATCAAGTCAACCAACAGCCATGGTGTTTAGTTCTGGTACCTGTGAGCTTGACCTTGTTTGTAAATAGGCTTTTTTCATTTAAGATGCTATCAGTTAACATGAGGTCATAGTGGAGTTGTTTAGTACCATGGAATCAGTTCCGACACATAGCAACCCTGTATAGGGTTTCCACCGACCTTGTGGTTAGCAGTCTAGTGCTTGTCCTTAGCGCCACACCAGCAGGGTGGGTCCTAATCTGTTCTGAATGGTGTCCTATCAATGGAGAGGACAGACATGGCGACAGAGTCACACAAGGGGAGGACGGAGGTTGTTGTGAAGTGTCGTCGAGTCGGTTCCAACACATAACAACCCTGTATAGGGTTTCCGAGGAGCAGCTGGTGAGCTTGAACTGTCTACCTTGAAGTTCAAATTGACTTTCCTGTCCAGCGCATTAATCCACAGTGCCACACCAGGACAGACATGGAGACAGAATCACACAAGGGAAAGACAGATATCATGTGAAAATGCATCGACAAGTCAAGGAATGCCAAGAAATGCCTGGAAATTGGAAGAGACCAGGAAGGGTCTTCCTCTAGAGCAGTCAGACCAAGCATGGCCCTGCCAACACCCTGAATTCAGATTCCCAGCCTCCAGAGCCATGAGATGATAAACTTGTGGTGTTCACAGCCACCCAGTTTGGGCCATTTGGCTACAGCAGCTTTAGGAAGCTAAGGTCTCCTCCATGCTCAAAATGACCTGAACTTGGGGAGAAAAATGCTAGTTGGTATGGATTTTACAGCCACTCATGGTGATCCCATGTGTGTCAGAGGAGAATTGTGTTCCACAGTGTTTCCAATGACAGCTTCCCAGAAGTCGATCGCAGGACATTTTTTTCAAGGTACCTTTGAATGCACTCAAACCCCCAAGTCTCTGGGTGGCAGCTGAGCACGTTAACCCTTTGCTCCATCGGAGACTCCTTGGTCGAAAGACAATATGAATGCTAAGATGCTCCATTCCTTCCATCTCCATGACGATTTTCTCAAGAAACAAAAAGTAAGGCAATGTCATGTCCGGAGACAATGTCTGGACCAGGGATGGCAGACTGGTAATATCTCTAGGCCAGCCTGAGGAGCGGTGGGAAGGGACAAAGGAAAGTGCATGTCCCATCTAGAAGGAGCGGGCCTTGCCAGGTAGTTTCATGGATACAGGGTGCTCAGATCTAACTGATATTCGAGAAAAATCCCCATGCAAGTTCTTATGTGGAATCCCCCACTTACAAAATGTTGTCAACCTCTCCAATTAAAATAAGTCAACAGAAACACAGAGTGAGTCTATTGAAATCAGTCTGTAAGCCACATCTAGCCCATGAGCTCAGCAAGGTAAAACTATAGATATAGTTTCTGGAGTTTCTTCTGAAATTCCCTTGCATGATAGTAAATGTTGGCTATTCTCCTAAACTGACTATGGATGCGGAAAGACATCTGACAAGGGGCAGGAAAATGTCTGGAAGGTCTTTGTGGGCTTTGAAGCCAAGATCTTTGCTCACCTTGGGTGTTATCACCTAGAGAACACGCAAAGACTTAGGTCAATCACCAAGTTGCCATGTGATCTTCAGCAAGCCACTTCCTCTTTCCGAGCTATAGATTCTCCTCTCTACAGTGACTGGGCTGGACTAAGACATCTTTGAGGTGCCATCATGAACCCTCGATTATACAAGGACTAGGTCCCACAGTGGCAGGCAGGAATCCTGCAATGGGACCCTAAGCGGCAGATATTGTCACCATTTCACATGGCAGTGGGTGCCTTCCTGCAGGTGGCGGTTGTTGTTGTTAAGTGCCGCCGAGTCGGTTCCAATGCACAACAACCCTGTAAAGGGTTTACAAGGAGCAGCTGGTGGGTTTGAATCATACCAACTTTGTGGTTAGCAATCCAGGGCTTATCCTCCAGCTCCACACCACAATTCCTTCCTACAGGTATCCACCACCAAATAGCCAACCAAGACCTTCACAACTTACCTATCACCCCAGAGTGAGAGCCACACAGTGTGGCAACAGGCTTAACATAAACAAGTCCCTGGGGAATGCCAATGGTCTGCACTGGACTGCTAACCTAAAGGATGGTAGTTTGAACCCACCCAGCAACACCACGGAAGGAAGGCCTGGAGATCTACTTCCCTAAAGATTATAGCCAAGCATAGTTAGAGAGCAGTTCCACTCCGTAAAAGGGTTGCCCTGAGTCAGAATCGGCTAGATGGCAATGACTGGTTTTAGAACTCAGGTACCAATAGAGGGATGCTGGACAAGATCCTACAGGGGCGGGATAGTACAACTTGTGAGGACATGGCTCAGGGGAGAGGCCAGGGCAGCTAGGGTGACAAAAACCTACCCCAGTAAAGAATGACCAACAGAAATGCAAATACTTCCTAGTGTAGTCAGATAGGTGTGTCTAGGTGAATACCTTCTCAGCCCTATCAGAATGTTGCCCTCCCTGAGTGCAGAAAGACACCCCCAAATACTGGCCACAGTGTTGAAAGTGAAGCCCCTCCCTGCCTCTAGGGATCCCCCGCCAAAGCTCACCTGCCTCCACAAGCTTGCTTCACTCCTGGGCTCCCAACCCAAGCCTCTCTGAGCATCAGTAAAGAGCGGGCGCTGTTCCAAACCCTGACTTCATGATGACCATCACGAAGGAGGGAGAGGTGATGTCATTGTCCCTGGGTTTCAGAGAAGCAATCATCAGACTCAGAGGAGGATCCGCTTGTAAGGGAGAAGGCCACACAATTGATCTTGGCCAGAAGTTCCAAGCATTGCCTCATGGAAGGCTGGGGCTGGAACGCTCGGACGCATCATTTGTCAGGAGCTGGGGGATACATACGCATTGTCCTTGGAGTCAGGGAACCTCGGGGACCTGTGAAAATGGAGAGGGGCTGGTCTAAGGCAAAAGAGCATTGGTCATCTCTTCTCATTGGAACCCTCTTCCTCGGGGAGGGCAGACACCTCGTAGTTCAAGGAGAGACCTCCCTCCTGACAGAGCTGGGTCACCACACCCTGGACCCAAGTCCCCTCTTATTCCTATAAAGATATCCCCAGCTTTCTCTACTCAGTGTCCAGTATGGAGCTAAGACATCAGTATGGGTCCAGTGAGTGTCAACAATGAACGGGGAAGTAGCACACCTGGATTCCAAGGACCCCTGCCACCTCGTCCAGGTGTGCTAGCTGGGCTTGATGGCAGACCAGGGTGGGCAGATTGGGTTTGTGGAAAGAGTGTCATTGATCGGTAGAGGAATGTGCTATGTATCTTAAAGGTTTTATCTTTCAACAAACAGAGGCCTGGTGGCACGGTGATTAAGCACTCAGTTGCTAACCAAAAGGTCGGCAGTTCAAACCCACCACCACCACTGTGTAGCAGGAAGATGAGGCTATAAAGAGTTGCAGGCTCAGATATCTATTCTGTCCTGTAGGGTCACTGTGAGGAGGCATCAGTTTGACAGTAACGGGTTTGGTGTTTTATCCTTTAACAAAGGAGCCCTGCGGTTGCAATGGTTTAGGTGCTTGGCTGGCAAGCAAAAGTTTGGCGACTGGAACTCAGTAGCTCTGGGGAGTAAAGACAAGGTGATCTGCTCCCTTCAAGATAACAGCCTAGAGAATAAATCCTTACAGCAAGAATCATTCCCACCCCCTCCACACACAGAGTAGACAGGGATGGGCAACTTGGACATTGGCTACCCAAAATGGGGAGCAGGGGGCTACAAAGGCAAGAAGTGACTGGCTTATAAGCTTTCAAGAGGGAACCTAGATCCAGAGGGCCTGGAGGAAGGTAGAATCTCCAGTGAGTAGCATACAATCTGTCTAGGTGGGGGTGATGAAATGAAATGCAGACGGGTCTCTTGTGATACAATAGTGAATAATTGTTATCAGGACTGATTGTGAGGGTTGGAAATGTAAAGGTAGATGTTTTATAGCAAGGAGGGGAGTGATTAACTTTTCAGTCTAGGAGCGGAGGTCCCTAGGACCATCAAGGGAGAAGAGCAGAAAGCGGGATCTGACCCAGAGAAACAGTGATGCCTGAAACGGAGGCAGAGATGATGACGTGGAGAGATGGAGCAGCTGGAGACTTTAGATCCAGAGACGGAGAGTGACTGTGTGCTGAAGACCTGGGGGGTACTGGGGAAGGATTGCAGGGTATACCCTTTGGTTGGTTGATGATGCATAGAGGGGATTGTAACAATGGCAATGAATGTAAAATTAATGTTCTCCCATGTAAATGATCACATAAGTCACAATAAAACATTTAAGAAAAAAAAAAAGATAACCGCCTAGAAAAACCCCATGCGGCAGCTCTACTCTGTCACATGGGGTCCCTGTGAGTCACAATCAATTCATTGGTGCCCGACAAAGAGCAACAACATTCCTTCAGCAGGAATGCAAACAGTTAGTGTGCTTGGCTGCTAATAGGAAGGTTGGAGGTTCAAGTCCACCCAGAGGCACCTTGAAAGAAAGGCCTGGATATCCGCTTCTGAAAAATCAGTCGTCAAAAATCCTGTGACGCACAGTTCTACCTACATTGGCAACTAACAACATCTCAGTCCCCAGGAACCTCTGGGTGGTGGAAGCAGTTAACACACTCAGTTGCTAACTAAAAGGTTAGAGGTTAGAGTCCATTCAGAGGTGCCTCTGAAGAAAGACCTGGCAATCTACATCTGAAAAATCAGCCACCGAAGACCCCATGGAGCTCAGTTCTACTCTGACACACATAGGATCACCTGGAGTCAGCTCGAAAGTGGTTTAGCCAACAGAGGAAGCCCACAGAAGCCCACCCTGCAAAATCATGCACCTTTTTCCCAGTACATGGGGACTTCATTGAGCCCACTTTCGAGAAACCCACAGCCCCCTGCAGCAGAGCCCAGGTCAGAGCCTCTGGACAGCTGCCCTCTAAGTTTCTCACAGAGTTGATTTTCTAGAATTTTCACCAGAGTGTGGCTGGGAGAAAACATACTCCAGAAGTCCCCATGAGGCATTCCTGGGTCTTCCAGGCATTCCTGGAAACCCAGGCTTGAATTAGTAAAGACAGCCGTGATGGGAGTGAGGCTGGGTGCTGAAAGGAACCTCATCTCAACCTCTCCTCCCAGGCCAGCCTCTGCAAGGAACCCTTGGAGGTGAGGATGGGGTCAGAAGAGAGATGCTAAAAGATGTCTGGGAGGAGGAAGTGGAGATGAACAGTAAAGGAGAGAGCTAGGGACCAGAGACAGGGCAGGGAACCTTGAGGGGTTTGGGTTGGGCTTCTGTACATTCTCCAGAACCAATGGGACTTTTCCAGCCGGGTGGTTTTGGAAAGCTGTTTGAAACACTGAGCTCATCCACCCCAGCTGTGTAGACAGACAAACAGGGCCCTTTGTGTGGGGTCACAGGTGTCTGCCACCACCACCAGCTTGTACTTAGATTTCACCCCAGGCTTTCTGTAGGAGAAGCTGGGAGGTGCTGAAGCCAGGAAGGAAGAACTGAATCTGAATTCAGGTCTCAGACCTCTATATCAGCACACCTGTGGGTACTCAGCCAGGCTCACCAGACCTGAGGATAGTCAGACAGATCTACTCGGCCACCTCTTCGCTGGGTACACTTGGAGTGGGCTTCTGAATCTCTCGGAACCTCAGTCTACCTAACTTGCAGAGCTGCCTTGAGGAGAATGGGGAAATTGTGAATGTGTGCTGTTGGGGACGTTCCACAGAGCCGATCCTGACTGAACTGAACTGGACTTGAAATCCTATTCCCTCCCTCTTGGCCAGCCCCCCTGTGCAATCCACCACTGCAGAACCATATGCAGACATCCGCAGACCCCCGGCTGTTGGAGATGCTAAGAGACACTCAGCTCTGAGGGAGCGAAGAGCATACAAGAGCTCTGGAGGCCCAGGACCCCACTGATACAACATCACTCTCCTGCATCGTCCTGGCCCAAGAAAGGCCGGAGGTCTGAGCAGATAGCAGGGAAAGTGAAATGGGCCGTGGAGCAGTAAGGGCAGAGTGGCATGGTAAAGGGAAGCCATTCATCAGGGCAGTCAGTCTAGGCTGGGACAGTGTCTGATGCTGCTATGGAGACCATGTTTACTGAACCAGAATTTGAGAGCTAACACCTGATGCCATGGTGATTCAATGGTGGTAGCATTCTTGCCTTCCATGCAAGAGACCCGGGTTTGATTCCCTGCCAATGCACTCATTTGTCACTGGAGGCTAGTGGATCACAACCATTCTGAGGATGTTTCTGCAGAGCTTCCAGACAAAGATGGACTAGGAAAAAAAGGCACAGTGAGCTACTTCTGCCAGAGTCTTGGTGTGGCGCTGTGGGTTAATGCGCCAGACTGCAAAGCCATTTGAACTGCAAGGCCAGTGGTTCAAGTTCACCAGCCACTCCTCAGGAACCCTATACAGGGTTGCTATGGGTCAGAACCGACTCGACTCAACAGCACTTAACAACAATGAGCTACTTCTAAGTCAGTCAGTGAAAGCATTATGGATCACAACGGTTCAGTCCCATTGTATATGGGGTCACCATGAGTCGGGGGTGCTAGCTCAATGGCAGTTAATGGCAACAATCAGTAGAACCCGATATTTTCTACTGTGGCTGTCTTGGAAACTCCTGGACTCTCGATTCCGTGTACACCTCCCATTCCCCAACAGCGCCCAGGCTAGACTTCCACTGAACATGACTTTGGGGATTTTCTGGCCAGTTAAAAACCTTGTATTTCAGAGCAGGGGCAGAACTCCTACATGCATTTTGGGATTAAAGGCTGGTGTTTATTAACAGATGCTGAAATTTATGGGATTTCAGATCTAGAAGCCATTTAAAGTAATTCCTTTCTTTTTTAAAAACTTCTTATTGAGGCTTAGGTAGAAGTTTATAAAGCAAATTATTTTCTATTCAACAGCTTATTCACGTCTTGTTTCGTGACATTGGCTGCAGACCCCTCAATGGAACAGGGCTCTTCCCACTTCCTCCCTGGGTTCCCTGTTTCCATCCATCCTTCTTTCCTGTCTCTTCTTGCCTTCTGAGCTTTGTTTTTAGACAAATGCTGTCCTTTTGGTCTTGTGTGGTTGATGGTATGAGGAGAACCTTCCTCCCTAGAGCTGTTACTCACTTTAGTTTGGTGTTAAGTGCCATCAAGTTGATTCCGACCCATAGCAACCCTATATAGGGTTTCCGAGAAGTAGCTGGTGAGCTTGAACTGCCGACCTTGCAGTTCAAACGGCTTTGCAGTCCGGCGCATTAACCCCCAGTGCTACACCAGGACTCCGTTCACTTTATAGGACTGTCTATTATTTGGGTTATGGGATAAAGCACTGGACCACTACGTTGGTTTGAACCACAAGGTCTGCAATTGCTCCTTAGGAACCCTATACAGGGTCACTATGAGTCAGAACTGACTTGATAGCACTCAGCAAAAACAACAACAATTATTTTGGCAGATTTAGGCTGAAAAGTTACTAAGAACCATATTAGTCTCTACCAGATCAGTAAGTCTGGTCTTTTTTTATTATTTTGAATTCTGTTCTACTTTTTTTCCCCCCTCCATCCTGGACCTTCTACGGTGATCCTGATGAAAGTAGTAGGTAAAAGTAGCCAGGCGCCATCTAGTTCTGGTCTTAGATTAGTGGAGACTGTCGTCTGATTAATAAAATGCTTGTGTCTTTGATCTTTTTTACTGGTCTTTGCTCTGGATGGGAGAGATGAGTAGTTGCATATCAGATGGCTGCTCATAAGGGCTTCAAACCTCAGCCACTACTCAGCAAAGTAGGAGGAGGGCATTGCGTGTTGTGGATGATGTTATGCCAATTGGCCTAGGTACCCCTTAAGACTATGGTCCTAAGCCCTCACACCTAGTGACTATGTCCCTCAAGATGTTTAATTGTGGCCAAGTAGTTTTCAAAACATTTTCTTCTGTATGTTCTACTATATCCTGGGATGTATTTGCATCATAAGCAAACACATACGTAGAAATATCCTCTGCTAAACAATAAAGTCCAGAGGTAAAGAGACTGTACCACACCTGTGTAGGTAAACCAGTGTTTCTCAATCTTCACCTGCACAGGGATGACCTGAGTATCGTGTTACAATGCAGAATCAGATTGGTTGGACTAGGATGGGGTTTAAGAGGTTGCTTTTCTAACGTGTGCCCTGAAGATGCTGATGCTTTTGCTGCGGCTGCTGCTGTGTGTCATGCCTGGAAAGCTCTCAGGTTTCATTGAGACAGGACCAGCAGAGGGAAGATGGTAGTTAGAGGCCTGCAGTTCATTTCTTTTCTATTCATCTGCAGTTCTTCGGCTTAGACCCATTTTAACCAATAGATAAACCGGAGTTCAGAAAGACCTATTGATGTTGGGTCCCTGAAATTTTACAGCGGAGGAGTCAATTTTCCTTTATTGCTTGGCAACTCTTGGAAGGGGTGAAGTTCAAGAGTGTGGCCCACTTTGAACTTCCAGCTCCTCAAAATAGGGACTTCCTTTCCTATTTCCTAGCTGAGATGGCCTCTGGCTATGGGCCATCTCTTCTCATGTTGAGGACTCAACTCATGGTACTGGCCCAGGGGTCTTTAAGTCCCAGGGGCTGAGATTGTCCTGTCTGGTTGATGATTTAGGAGTTTGGCAGCCTCTGTGGTTCTATTATACAGCCTCTGAACATTCTGTTCAAAGGCCTTTGGCATGCCGCACACTTTTAAAATGAAAGGGGGAAATGAACATTGCCCTTGCTCATTTGCCTAATTTTAAAGCATCTAGAAGCTTTTTTTTAGAAGGGAAAAAAATACACCATCCATCTGAAATGGAGGAAGCACCTCATCAAGGAGCCAAGAGAAAGAAGGAGACATAAGTTTCGAGGACTGACATATTAATGGGCAAACCTTGTGCCCAATTTGTTTTTCCCACCCCCTTTCAGCCTGGAAACCACTGCCTTTTTGGAAGCAGAGAGGAAATTGCTTTTTGCCAGATAGAAGACCTGAACCTCTTACCCCCACTTGGGCACCAATGTCCTACAATTTCACATCAGCTCATGGAAGGGGGCGCTACTATGTGTCCCTGGGTAGCATAAATGGTTAAGCACTTGACTACTAGCCAAAAGATCAATGGTTCAAGCCCAACAAGACACATCTCAGAAGACAGGCTTGGCGATGTGATTCCAAAGGATCACAGCTTTGACTATCCTGTGGAGCGGTTCTACTCTGCTCACACGGGATCGCCATGTGTCAGAATCGGCTTGACAGCAACCAATAACAACCAATATCAAAGGTCCCTAGATAGTGCCAATGGTTTGGACTCAGCTACTAATGTAAAGGTTGATGACTGAAACCCACCCATACGTACCGTGAAAGAAAGGCCTGGTGATTTGCTTACATTAAGATTACAGCCAAGAAAATCCTACAAGCAGTTCTACTCAGTAGCATATAAAATCGTTGTGAACCGGAAATCAACTAGACAGTCACAAGTTACTAGGTCAGGCTCTGCACTGGATGGATCCATCCCTTTGTCAAAGGCTTTGTGATCAGGGATAGTCTTGTGCTGACCATTCATTCATTCACTAACAGTTGTGCTGGAATCTGATGATAAGGCAGGGAGTCAGATAAACATGGTGGGGAACATCCGGCCCATGGGCCATAGAAGGCCCTCAAAATCACTTGGTTTGGCCCTGCCAAAGCAAGCGCAGTTCCAGTCATCACACTGTTGTTGTTAAGTGTCTTTGAGTTGGTTCTCACTCATAATTGACCTTGTGGCTCAAACCAACTTTGCAGTCCAGCACATTAACCTGCAGGGCCACACCAGCACTCCAGCCATCACATTTGTTGTTGTGTTGTTGTTAAGTGTCATGGAGTCGGTTCTGATTCACAGCGACCCTGTACGGGGTTTCCGAGGCTGTAAATCCTTACGAGAACAGAAAGCCTCATCTTTCTCCCATGGAACAACTGGTAGTTTCGTACTGCCGATCTTGAAGTTTGCAGCCATTTTGTAACCACTACACTACCAGAGCTCCTTAGCCATAACATTTGTTGTTGTTAAGTGCCATCAAGTCGGTTCCAATCCACAGCGACCCCGTATAGGGTTTCCAAGGAGTAGCTAGTGAGCTTGAGCCGCCGACCTTGCAGTTTAAACAGCTTCACGTTAGGGGTGAGTTAATTAAATCTTTGGCCAAATATAACAGGCTAATTTTTAAGTTTACTAAAGGAGAAAAGATTGAAGTTGTCAAAGACTTCATTTTTCTTAGATCAACCATCAACACTCATGGAAGCAGCAGTCAAGAAATCAAACAAAATATTTCATTAGGCAAATCTGCTGCACAGTGTTAAAATGTTGAAGAGCAAAGATGTCAGCTTGAGGACTAAGGTGCGCCTGACCCAAGCCATGGTATTTTCAATAACCTCATATGGATGCGAAAGCTCGACAGTGAATAAGGAAGACCGTAGAAGAATTGATGCTTTTAAGTTCTGGTGTTGGAGGAGAATATGGAAAGTACCCTGGGCTGCCAAAAACCCCAACAGATTTGTGTTGGAAGAAGTGCAGTCAGAGTGCTCCTTGAAGGCCAGGATGGTCAAACTTCATCTCTCATACTTTGGACATATTGTCAGGAGGGTCCAGTCACTGGAGAAGGATGTCATGTTTGATAAGGTGGAGGGTCAGAGAAAAAGAGGAAGACCTCCAGCGAGATGTATTTGCAAAGTGGCATCATCAATGGGCTCAAGCGTGGCAATACTTGTGAGGTTGGCCCAGGACCGGACAGTGTTTTATTCTGTTGTATATAGGGTCGCTATGAGTCGATACCAACTCAATGGCACCGAACAGCAACAACAATTTTTAAGCTGATAATTTTGTATGACCTGAAAATTATGTTATAAATTTTGGCAAGATAAAAGATTTCCCATCCCTGGTCTACACCATTATACAAATAACCATCTTCCTTGGGAAACAGTAAGTCATCCTTATTGACTTTTCCTTCATGTTCTTTAAAGTCTTAAAAAGCAAGGATGTCACCTTGATGACATCTTATGTCTGACCCAAGCTGTGGTCTTCTCCACTATGTCATATGCATGTAAAAGCTGGACAATGAAAAAGTCAGACAGAGAATTGATACATTTGAACCGCAGCGTGGTAAAGAACATTAAGTTTACTCACCGTGGACTGCTGAAAAAACACACAAATCCATCTTAGAAGAAATACAACCAGAAGTTCCTTAGAGGTAAGAATGGGAAGACTTGGGTGGTCTTATTTTGGACACATCACCAAAGAGACCAATAGCTAGGAAAGGACATCATGGCAGGTAAAGCTGATGGCCAACAGAAATGAAGGAACCCCTCACTGGGACAAGTTGACACAATGGTCACAACAATGGGATCTAACACATCCATTGTCCTGAAGACTGCAGGGCTATGCAAGGTTGCATCCTATAAACAGAAGGTCACCATGAGTTGGCACTGACTCATGGCAACTAACAACATTGACTTACTGCAGTAAGTAAGCACTTGGATTATTTAGTAGAGGAGTCTGGGAATGCAGAGATAAATGAGCTCTTGCCCAGGCCCATCTCTCCTTTCTTTCCAGTGGCCCAGCTCCTTCCTCGTGGCCTTGGAGCCCCAACTGCCTAGAGCCAGTCTGGAGAAGAACACATAGACCAACCACTTCTATTCACAACTGACCTCCTTCTTCAGGCTTTGGGCTAGATCCTCTACCTGGCCCTAACCCAGACACACAATACACATACACACACCTTTTGTATTCCAGACACCAGCTAGAGGTGTTCTTTCCAAAATGAGAGTCTGTTGATATCACTCTTCCACTAAACACCTTTTATTGGGCTTCCATCAATTACGGGACTGAGTCCAAACCATTCAGAATAGTTTCCAGGCCCTTTTACAGCGAGGCTCCAATCTACTTCTCAGACCCGTGACCCTGCCTCTATTGTTCATCCTTTCCTTTCTCAATGGGGAACAACCTCAGGCTCCCCAGGACCATTCAGAGTGAGGGCATCACTCTTCAATTGTTTTTTACTACAGAAATGTTCAAACATACTCAAAGTAGAGGGAAGGAGATGATTCAGCCCCGTGCAGCCCACCACGTAGCTTCAGTGCATGCCCAACCTTGCTACCTCTGCACCTCGACTCTTTCTTCTCCCACTGCACCCTGGATCATTTTCACCCAAACAATTCCAGAGTATCATATCCTTTCATCTGAAAAGACTTGAACATGTACTTCTGAAAGCTGAGGTGAATCCTTTATGTTTTTGAAGTTCCAGGTTTAGTTTTTTAAAAAATACAAAAAGAAGATAACCAAATCTGCAGTACAGTTTTAATGTGTACATTTAACAAACTTATGATGTTAACACCTGCACACACACACACACACACACACACACACAGTACAGTAACTGTGTGTGTCCCCTCATTTGGAGAGAGAGATGAAGAGTCAGATTTTAGGTCCTTCTTGAATGTGAGGAGTTTCTTGGTGGAGCAAACAGCTAAAGCACTTGGCTACTAGCTGAAAGGTTAGACATTCAAATCTATCCAGGGGTGCCTCGGAAGAAAGACCTGGAAAACTACTTCCAAAAAGCCAGTCATTAAAAACCCTACTCAGACACACACGAGGTCTCCATGAATCAGAGTCAACTTGATAACAGCTAGTTTGGGTGGTTCTTGAGTGTGAAGCCCTGGCCAACTCTGCCTTCCCAGGACTGTCCTCCATCTCCCGCCCACCTCTGAGTCTGTTGGGAATTTTTACATCCTGTCCCTTTTCCCTTGTGGATACCTCTGTCTGAAATGCCTTTTCCTTCACCTGGCATACTCCTGCTTGCCCAGGAAAGCCCAGTATCACGGATCCACAACCTTCTCCCAATCCTTCAACCCCTAAAACCAACTCCCTGCTTCAAAAGTTAATCATTCATTCTACTTTGGGTCTGTGACATCTTTTCATACTTCTCCTGAATATTGACACTGTTGGGTTGAATTAACTTTACAGATCTGCTACCCTGACTGCCCTGTGGGCCTGGGTCTTCATCATCTCTGTGTCCCCACGGCCTCCCCTATTGTCTAGTCCAATGTCCCAAAACAAGGACTCGGGCTTTAGTCTGACATGGATTTTGAGACCTCGGGGAAGGTCTTGAATCCAGTCTCAGTTTTCCCGAGTGTGAATTAGGGATAATACTAACCCGACGGCAGGTTTATTGTGAGAATTAAATGTCCCTAGGTCAATGCAAGGAGTCCTGGTAGTGCCATGGGCTAAGCATTAGACTGCTAACCACACAATTGGTGGTTCAAACCCACCAGCCTGTCATCAGGAGAAAGATGAGGCTGTTTGCTCCCATAAAAATTGTATAGTCCCAGAACCAGCAGAAGCAATTCTGCTCTGTCCTTGGTTCACTATGAGTCAGAATCAACTCCGTGGCACCGAGTCTTGCTTTTTAAGGTTTTAGGCGATGCAAATGATTTGTGTTCAGTTATTAATCTCTAGGTTGACAAGTCAGACCCACCCTAGTGGTAACACAGAAGAAAGGCCTGGTGATCTGTTTCCTGAAAGACTGCCTCCTAGAAAGCCCCATGGAGCAGTTCTACTCTGTAACACATGGCGTCTTCAAGCATCGGAATCAACTTAATGGCAGCAAGTTTGATTTGTTTCTTTGCATGTGGGTTTCTTCAGCCGGAACAGAGAGCCTGCTATGTATAAATATCCCATCAATGTTGTCCTTCATCGTCAGGTGTCAGAAGTGACTACCTGAAAGGGGTTCCTGCCTGCGGAGCTAGTCTCGCCCTTTGGCACAGCCCCAGTCTCTGTCCGGTCCTGGTAGTTTTCCCCTCTGTGAGAGTGTGGAAATTTCCCTGTTCACCCCCACCTTCCAACTGTCCAGCGTGAGAGTGAACCCTGGGAATCCCTCAGCCTTCCCTCAAGTTCCCTCTGCAGACAGGGCACCATGATGGCCTTTGGCTCCGTGTGAATAAAGCTGCCACCATGCCACTTCCTCTCTACCTCCTGGTTGCATGCAAGAGAAGTCCACTCTTCTCCCAGTTTGTCCAAAATCCCTCTTTCTTATCCAGCATTCCTAGAAAACTCAACTACTGCTCTGAAAGTTGGCGATTAAAATGAGTTCCAACACCAGTTGTGCTACAGAAGAAAGACCTGGCTATCAGCTTCCATAAAGATCACAGCCAAGGAAGCCCCATGGAGCATCTTCCAGGCTTGTTGACCCCAGGTGGATGTTGCTTTCAGCTGCATCCACATCTACACCTTCACCTTAGGAAGTTACAGAGCATCCAAGCCCCATCCCTCTCCCCCAACTTTGTTGGTAAAATGCATGCCTCCCCCTTTCCCAGGAGTGTTTGTTTGGACCCAGTCATGTGACAGGAGTAAGTAAGCATGAATGGAGGGTGAGAACAAGCCCCCAGGTTGGCCCCCATCTCCCCACCCCTCCCCTCCCTCCAAGCTGGGGTTGCAGGGAGCTGTTCTTATGTATTCTCAGGAGTCCTGGTGTGGCGCTGTGAGTTAACACACTGGACTGCAAAGTCAGTTTGAACCACAAGGTCAGCAGTTCCAGCTCACCAGTGGTTCCTTCGAAACCCTATAAAGGGTCGCTATGGGTCAGAACCGACTCTACAGCACTCAACAACATGTATTCTTTGAGCATTGTAGTTTGCTGGGATGATGCTGTGATCAGTGTTAACTCCCATCCAGTGGGCCCTGACTCATGCTGACCCCATGAGAATAGAACACAATGCTGCCCGGTCCTGTCCCATTCCCACAATCATTTGTAGACCTGACTGTTGTGATCCATGTTGTTCTCAATGGCTGCTACACAGAAGTGAATCACCAGACCTTTCTACCTGTTCATCCCAGTCTGACAGCAATCCTGAAACCTGTTCAGCATCGTAAATCAGTTGTCATTGAATCCATTCCGATTCTTGGCAACCTCTCAGGTTTCAGAATTGAAGTACTCTGCATAGGGTTTTCAGTGACTGTGACCTTTCCAAAGTAGATCGCCAGAATTTTCTTCTGAGACCCTTCTGGGTGGATTTGAACTACCTACCAGCCTTTCAGTTAATACCCAAGCACCTAACTATTGGTGCCATCTAGGAAATCTTTCACTAGCAAATTGGTGGTATCTGTCACCAGGTACATTGTCTAGAAGCGAAACCTGAGTCTCCTCTATAAAAGGTGAGAATTATACCACTAAACAACCAATACCAGCTGTTTGTTATTGTTAGGTGCCATTCAGTTGATTTTGACTCATAATGACACCATAACATTGTCATTGTTGTTGCTGTTGTTGTTAAGGGCCATCTAGTCAGTTCCAACTCATAGTAACCCTGTATAGTGTTTCTGAAGAGCAACTGGTGGGTTTGAACTTCTAACTTTGTGGTTCGTAGTCTAGTGCTGGTCCTACAACACCACACCAGGAAGGTTCCCCATGACATTAGCTATCCTTAGAACTGCTTAACGACTAGACTTTTATAACAATGAGTGTTATTCCTTTAAAATAATAGAATCTCCAGTCTCATTCCCCTGCAGACTGAGAGAGCAGAAATTCTACTTACTCTAGAATAAGGCAGCGCTTCGATAGGAGCATGGTCCTGCCTTGGCTTAGTTCTGTAACTCAGGGAACTCTCCCACCTCTGCACCCACCTGTCTCCCCATCAGTAGATTGCTAAAGGTCATCGTGAGGCTCAAAGGAGGGAAACGTATGCCAGCACTTGGCACAGTGTCTGTAGTGCAACCAACGCCTGAAAAATACTAAATGTACTTTTGCAGCTTCCAGCCATTCTTCTTCTTCATAGAGCAGTAACTTTTCAATGTTAATCTGGAATTGACACAATAAATGTTCCATGGGTCAGGGATGCCTCCTGGGAGCAGACACAGTGTGTATTCCATGAATTTTGTTTGTTTGTCCAAATGGGGAAGACCGTGTGGAACAGAAATAATTCCAAGTTGGCAAGGAGTGCCCCACTCTTGAGATTAAGATTTGGTTTTGCAGCTTCATTTTGTAACCCTACCTGTTTTACGATTATAACGTGATCCCCACTGTGTGTATTTCTTTAATAATAGCTCTGCAGGCAGAATAAAGTTGGGCTTGCTGGTATGGTTAGGTGCTGTCGAGTTCATATCAACTGATTTCTATTATTACACTGATTACAAGTGAGTCCCTTCCCATGTGGAACCACCTTGGTGAGGACAGGCAAGGGTCTCTGTAATAGTGCCATGAAGAAGAAAGAGTAGGGGTCTTGGTATCTGGGATAATCCTCAAGGGATCACCAGATCCCTCTACATCCAAGCTGAGCTTCTTGACCCTGGGTCCAGGAAAAAACTTCACCTGATAGTCATCATCTCAGAACATCTGTCCCAATTCCTATGCATTCACGGGCTAAAGATTCCTAGCCACAGGATGCCCAGGAAGCCAGACCTCTGATTTGGAAGCCCTGATTTCTCTTAGCAGGTGTCACCTTGGAACGCCCAGCGTAGTGAGGGAGTGAACTGGGGCAGCAGGTGCGGAAACCATTGCGGACTCACAACAAAACTACAACTAGCTGGCATGAAGGAGCCTGCATGGCATATACAGTTTATGGTCAGCTGCTAACTCGAAGGTTGGCGGTTTGAACCCAACCTGTGGACCCATGGGAGAAAGGACTGATCAACTGCTGATGGAAGTTTCTTGATATTTCCAGTATTGGCTTCTTGGCAAACTTTCCTCTTATCGCTTTTCTTTATCGCCTCGATCCTGGAAGAACAGAGTGAGAATGAGCCAGAAGCCAAGCTCTTGCTGAACTCTAGCAATGATAATCAGGTCTGGTCAGGCCCCTGCTTGCATTGCTTGTGGGCAATGAGGCAGACCAGCTCTGACATGCTTGGCTGATGATATTTGTAAGTGAATTCTGACTTGTCAGTAAAAACCTTCTTTTTCAAGTATAATAAACTCATGCGACGTGCTCAACGTAATCATTTCTGATCCATGGCATCACCAAAGTAGCGTCCTTGTTTGTGGAGTCTTCATAGGATGTTTGTTGCCTTCATGGTTTTCAGTCACTAGAAATATACATCCAGGCCATTCTAGGATACTTTAAAAATCAGGCATACAATGGAATTGTCGTTGTTGTTGTTGCGTGCCGTCAAGTCGGTCCGATTCACAGCGATCCAACGTAGCATTTCCGAGGAGAGGCTAGTGAGTTTGAACCGCCAACCTTGCAGTTCAAACCATCCTTGTGGTCCAATGCATTATCCTGCAGCACCACACCAGCAATTGTTATTGTTGTTGTTGTTGTCAGGTGCCATCGAGTCAGAATCGACTCATAGCGACCCTATGCACAGCAAAACGAAACTATGTCCGATCCTGGGCCAACCTCACTACTGCTGCCACACTTGAGTCCATCAGTGCTGCGACCTGGCCAATCCATCTCGTTGGGGGTCTTCCTCTTTTTCTACGACCCTCCATCTTACCAAGCATTATATCCTTCTCCAGCGACTGTTCCCTCCTGACAGTATGTCCAAAGTTTAGCCATCTTGACCTCCAAGGAGCACTCTGGCTGCACTTCTTCCAAAACAGATCTATTGGTTCTTTTGGCAGTCCATGGCACTTTCAGTATTCTCCTCCAAC
>NW_006408594.1:11222963-11250457 GCF_000296735.1 Chrysochloris asiatica
AAAAAAAAAAAAAAAAAAGAGCAGATTTTTGAATGCAGTATGTTGTTTTATCTCTAGACGGCTGCTTCTGTGGGCTTTGATTGTGGATGCAAGTAAAAATCCTTGACAACTTCAGTATTTTCTACATTTGTCATGATGTTGCCTCTTGGTTGAGTTGTGAGGATATTTGTTTTCTTTAACCTGCATGCTGAGCAAATAATCTAAGAATCTGAACTAAATAAGGAAGAATTCAGCTTCAGGACTAGACAAAGACTAACAATCTGTAATACATAGATAACACAGTTTTACTGACAGTGAAGAGACTGTGAGCATTTACTGATGAAGATCAAAGACTGCAGCCTTCACTGTGGGTTACATCTCAACATAAAGGAAATTAAAGTTGTTTTGTGTATAAGAAATATTAGATCAATCTATTATCAGCTTAATGTTAATTTAAAAAATCATGTCAGAGCAGATTTTCATCATCAATAGTACAAAAAGGAAAACTTTTTAAAAATGTTTGTAACTGCTTTAGGTAGTCAGTTTAGTTTTCCTGGATTGATTTTAAATGAATTCTAGTCCAAATTATCAACAACAAAAAAAAATTCTGACTAGGATCCAGGTATGTATGGAATGTATTTTACATACAAACCCAGTGCTTCATTATAACCTCAGTTGTCAAAGTCCTTAGCCCCATTTACAGAAAAGTAACTGAAATCCAAGAGGCTAAAATACTTGCCCACGAGTATTCCAGTAAAAAATGACATCAGTTGCATAGAAACCCAATTTTCTCTACTTTCAAAAGCCTGAGTCCTGCTTACCACCTCATTTTATGACATTCCATCAGCAGAATTTTCCTGAACCACAGGAAATAACATCTCCCTTTGTTTTGGGCCACTAGTGGACATTACTTGTTCCATACACTACCAACAAACCAAAACTTTACATGCATCTGTACTTTGATTTTAAAACACTATGCCCATATCCCCAGGTGGCACAAAGGGTTAAATACTCAACTAGTAACCAAAAGATTGGCGGTTCAAACCCACCCAAAAGCACTTCAGAATATGGGCAAATCTGCAACACATGAGGCTTGATTCCATGAGATGTCATCAACATAACAACTGGTAGCTGTGATGACAAACTGAAGAAAATACCCAGGTATTCTGAAGTAGAACAATTCTTATTTTGCTGTTTTCTGATGTAACCAAAAAGAGGAAGAGAAATTCCACATCGTAGGGATGATCTGGGAGTCCTGATGTAGCACTGTAAGAGACACACTCCAGCACACGGTGGCTTTGAACCACAAGGTCGTTGTTCCTCGGAAACCCTATATAGGGTCACTATGGCTCAGAAATGACTCAGTGACACTGAACAAGAATAACAGGAATGATCTGAATTGGAAAGGGGCCTTTTGCCCACCTCAAGACTGAAATGGCGATCAGCAATATGGCTAAAATGAAGTCAGTTAGGATGGAAAACTTCAGGGGTCCAAAGCCTCATGGCTGTATATACACATATCGATGGGACTTAAGGTGGTCTTTGTGTCTTAGAATCACCCAGATTCTGCCAGGAATGTTGTCTGACTTGTGACTGTCACCCAAAAGCATTGTCATGGGAGTGAGGCAGACCTCCCGAGCTGGTTCTATGCCATAAACATCACACAGACCAGAAGAAGAAAGGCGTATTTGCAGACAAATATTGCCATCCTATCAGTGTATTTATTTTTGACTATTCCGTTTCTCAGGGAAACAGGAAATGTAAGAGAAAGGAATGTTTGGGTTTTGGTTGGGCAGGTTTAGTTTAATTTTTCTAAATATGCTCCCAGTATTTTTCCAAAACACACTGAAAAAACAGGAGGCAGCAATGCAGAGGGTTCCAAGGTGGGATTGTAAGGGCAGAGAATGTTAAACCAGGGATGAGACCACAGACCTCATTCAGCAAACACTGACTAGGCTCCTCCTATGAGCCAGCCCTGGGTCTAGGGAAGTACAAGAATGAAGAAGGTTCACATGAACCACAGCCTCCACTAGCTTAAGACCAGAAGAACTAGATGGTACCTAGCTACCACCACTGACCTCTCTGATTGGGATCACAATAGAAGGTCCTGGACAGAGTAGGAGAAAAATGTAGACCCAAAATCAAATTCACCAAAAAGATGGGCTTACTGATCTGACAGAGACTGGAGGAACCATCGAGACTATGGCTCCAGGACACTCTTCTAACTCCTAACTGAAGCCACTCCCAAAGTCTTTGAAACCAACAATAACACCTGCGAGAAATATGCTCCTTAGAGGAGCCAAGTGTATGAGACCAAATGGGAAACACCTGTCCAAAAGCAAAGATGAGAAGGCAGAAAGGGGCAAATAGTACAATGGAAATGGGGAACCCAGGGTAGAAAGGGGGAGATGCTACAACACTGCTGGGATTGCGATCATTGTCCACAAACAACTTGTGGATAAATTATTGAATGGAAACCCATTTCTTCTGTACATTTTCACCTAAAGCACAATCAAATATCCAAGTAATTAAATAAAAGAATGAAGTCAGCAGACAAGTTCTCCATCCTTGGCAGAACACAGGAACAAACAGGAAAGGGTGTTTTCAATGGAGAACTTCATGAGGTTGTTTGGAAATGTTGAGTTGGAGGTGCCAATAGGACCATGTGGGGGTCAAGGGTCAGAAGACAAGTCTGTCGTTTACAAGAGACCTGGAAGTTCATTGATGAGCAACAGCAAACTCAGCAGCTTCCCATGGGGCTCAGAGAGGGAGACAGGCATTCATACAGACAGTTCTAAAGTGAGCAGCCTGTGACCTAGGCAGAGAGGTCAGGGCCAGCTTCTTGGAACTGTGATCTGAAGCATAAGAACAGCAATAAGAACAGCAAATGGAAAAGCCCTATGGCCAGACAGAGGAGAGCTAGTGCCAGGGCCAGAAAGAAAGCCACTGAGACTGAGACAGAGAGGTTGATGGGAGATGGGGCTGAGGAGGAAGGAAGCATATCTCAAAGTTCTCCTGGAAGCCCTGGGCAGGGCTTTGTCCTCCATGTCTCAGTCATCTACGTGGTATTTTCAAGGTATGTCATGATCTTAATGGAGTGGAAAGGACTTTCAAAGATCACCTTGTCCATTCTCCCCAGTCCAGACAGGACTAAATAGAAACCAGGGCATGAGTGTCTTTATATGCAGTGCTTAACATTCCAAGGAGACTCTGTCAGATACTGCAGACAGGGAGGAAGGGTTATTAAGCAACTATTGGGATGTATCTGTTCTTTCTTTTGACTGAATCTTTTCAAGTGCCTGTAGCAAAGCCATCTCCAGGCTGTCCCATTTCTGTCAGAGGCTTCATCATGCTCCCTGCTCATGACCTGGGTGTTGACCTTTCTTCTCCTCTTCCCTCTCCTTGCTGCTTCCAAGGAGTGCCTGCATCCTGCCACTCAGCCATTGACTTCCCTGCTCACCTTTGTCACTATATTCCTGAGATCATAGATGTAAATGGACGAGAACTAGTAGATAGTGCATCCTACCATGTGCCAAGCCTAAAGAGGCACTAACCCTTTCCCCAGAAGAGACTGCAAAGCCCTTGGGTGAAGTTCACTCTCTCCTTGATATCCTGTAATTGCAATATGTGATGTAATGTTAATAGTTTAATAGCCTGTGTTGCATGATAAGTAAGCCATTAAAAGAGAGGGGGTAAAAACAAAGATTAGATGATAGATAGATACATAGATAGAAGGATTCTCTAGGCTAAATATTGAATGATGCAGAAGGCATCAAAAGAAGATGGAAGGAATACACGGAGTAATTGTACCAGAAACAAATGGTTGATGTTCAACCACTTCAAGAGGTAGCATATGATTAAGAGCCAGTGATACTGAAGGAAGAAGTCCAAAGTGCATTGAAGGCATTGGCAAAGAATAAGATACTGGGAATTGATAGAATACAAATTGAAATCTTTCAACAAACTGATGCAGCACTGGAGGCACTCAGTCATCTATGCCAAGAAACTTGGATGGCAGCTACTTGGCCAACTGATTGGAAGAGATCCACATTTGTTCCTATTCCAAAGAGAGGTGACCTAATGGAATGTGGAAACCATCAGAAAATATCATTAATATCACATGCAAGTAAAATTTTACTCAGGATAATTCCAAAACAAGTGCAACATTACATTGACAGAGAACTGCCAGAGGTTCAAACTGGATTCAGATGAGGTTGTGGAATGAGGAACATCATTGCTGACTTCAGATGGATCTTGGCTGAAAGCAGAGAATACCAGAAATACTTGTGCTTTATTGACTATGCAAAGGCTTGTAACTGTGTGCATCATGACAAGGTATGGACCACATTGAGGAGTATGAGTATTCCAGAACACGTAACTGTGTTCATGAGGAACTTGTACCTAGACCAAGAGGCAATCATTAGAACAGAACAAGGGGACACTGAATGGTTTTAAATTAGGAAAGGTGAATGCCAGGGTTGTATTCTTTCACCATAGTTATTCAATGTGTAGGCTGAGTAAAGAATCAGAGAAGCTGGATTATATGAAGAAAAACGTGACATCAGGACTGGAGGAAGGCTTGTTAACAGCCTGCGATATGCAAATGATACAACCTTGCTTGCTGAAAGCAAAGAGGACTTAAAACACTTTCTGTGCTTTGAAATCAAAGACCACTGTCTTCAACATGGATTGCTCCTCAATGTAAAGAAAACAAAAATCCTCACCACTGGACCAATAAATAATGGAAAGAAGACTGAAGTCATCAAACACTTCATTTTGCTTGTTATCAGTTATCAACATTCATGGAAGCAGCAGTCAAGAAATCAAGTGACGTATTTCACTAGGCAAACTTGCTGCACAAGACCTCTTTAAAGTGTTGAAGAGCAAAGATGTCAGTTTGAGGACTAAGGTGCGCCTGACCCAAGCCACGGTATTTTCAATAACCTCATATGCACAAGAAAGCTGGACAGTAAATAAAGAAGACCACAGAAGAATTAATGCATTTGAGTTAAGGTATTAGAGGAGAGTATTGTTAAGTACCATGGATGACTAGAAGAACAAACAGATCTTTGTTAGTAGAAGTACAACCAGAATGCTCCTCGGAAGGTAGGAAACCAGACTTCGTCTCTCATACTTTGGACATATTGTCAAGAGGGACCAGTCATGGTTGATGAAGTGGCAGATCAACAAAAAAGAGGAAGATCCCCAGTGAGATGGACTGGCACAATGGCAGCATCAATGGTGTCAAGCTTAACAACAATTCTGAGGATGGCACGGGACCAGGCAGTGTTTTGTTTTATTGTACAAAGGGTCGATATGAGTCAAATCAATTTGACAGCTCCTATAGCGTAGTGGTTACGAATCGGGCTGCGAACCTTAAGGTCAGCGGTTCGAAACTACCAGCCGCTCCGCGGGAGAAAGATGAGGCTTTCTACTCACGTAAGGATTTACACCCTCGGAAACCCTGTACAGGGTCGCTATGGGTCGGAACCGACTCGACGGCACTTAACAACAACAACAACAACAACAAGGAGCTCTGGTAGCGTAGTGGTTACGAATCGGGCTGCGAGTCACAAGGTCAGCAGTTCGAAACTACCAGCTGTTCCGCGGGAGAAAGATGAGGCTTTCTGCTTCTGTAAAGATTTACAGCCTTGGAAACCCTGTACAGGGTCGCTATGAGTCAGAACCGACTCCACAGCATATAACAACAACAACAACAACAGGTCCCTGGGTGGCACCCTTGACTTCTAACCTAAAGGTTGGCAATTCCAACCCACCCGGCAGCACTGTTGAAAAAGACCTGGCAGACAATTTGCTTCTGTAAAACTTACAGCCAAGAAATCCCTACAAAGCAGTGCTATCCTAAGCACATGGTGTCTCCATGAGTTGGAATCAACAAGAATGGGTCATAAATAGATGTGGTGTTGTTGTTGTGAAGTGCCACGGAGTCAGTTCCAACCCACAGTGACCCTGTACAGGGTTTTTGAGACGCAGCTGGTAAACTTGAACCACCCAACTTGCAGTCCAGTACATGAACCCACAGCACCACACCAGGACTTCAGACAGATATATTCAAAACAAAATATATTCAGAGTTCATAGCAATTGCAATCCTCATTTCTGCAACTCCACTTCAGCCCCTTGTCTTAGTTAGCCAGAGCTCTGGTAGCGTAATGGTTACGAATCGGGCTGCAAACCGCAAGGTCAGCAGTTCAAAACTACCAGCTGTTCTGTGGGAGAAAAATGAGGCTTTCTGCTCCCGTAAAGATTTACAGCCTCAGAAACCTTGTACAGGGTCACTAAGAGTCGGAACTGACTCCATGGCACTTAACAACAACAACAACTGTAACAGAAATACCACAGTGGGTGGCTTTGAAGACAGAAATTTATTTATTCATAGTTGTGGAGGCTAGACATCCAAGTCAGGGACTTTACCCTTTCAATTCCTTCCTTAACAGTCACCTCAAACTTGTCTTGTTTTTCTGACAATCCTCTCATGGGATGTCTTCCCCAGAATATACTTGCTTCTATATCAGGCTGCTAACCTCACGGTCAGCAGTTCGAAACTACCAGTCACTCCACCGGAGAAAGATGAGGTCTTCTGCTTCCATAAAGATTTACAGCCTCGGAAATCCTGTACTGACTCCACGGCACATAACAACAACAACATATCTCTTAAAAGGAGTCCTGGTGTGGCGCTGTGGTCTAATGCGTCAGACTGCAAAGTCCTCTGAACTGCAAGGTCGATGGTTCACTGACTGTTCCTTGGAAACACTATACAGGGTCACTATGGGTTGGAATCAACCTGACGGTACACAGCAACAATAGATCTCTTAAAAAAAATTTTTTTAAAGGCTCAGAAGTGATTAGCTTTAGGACACACCTTGTACTGATATAGCCTCATTAGCACAGCAAAAGTGGGTTGGCAGTATAGCCACAGTTTAACAGTTGTTGTTGTTGTTGTCAGGTGCCATCGAGTCGGAACCGACTCATAGCGACCCCATGCACAACAGAACGAAACAATGTCTGATCCTGGGCCAATCTCACTACCGCTGCCACACTTGACGCCATCAATGATGCCACTTGGCTGATCCATCTCGTTGGGGGTCTTCCTCTTTTTCTCTGACCCTCCATCTTACCCAGCATGACATCCTTCTCCAGCGACTGTTCTCTCCTGACAATATGTCCAAAGTATGAGAGACGAAGCTTAGCCATCCTGGCCTCCAAGGAGCACTCTGGCTGCACTTCTTCCAAAATAGATCTATTGGTTCTTTTGGCAGTCCATGGCACTTTCAGTATTCTCCTCCAACACCACAACTCAAAGGCATCAATTCTTCTACGGTCTTCATTATTCACTGTCCAGGTTCGTATCCATATGAGGTTATTGAAAATACCATGGCTTGGTCAGGCGCACCTTAGTCCTCAAGCTGACATCTCTGCTCTTCAACACTTTAAAAAGTTCCTGTGCAGCAGATTTGCCCAATGCAATACGTCGTCTGATCTCTTGACTGCTGCTTCCACGAGTGTTGACAGTTGATCCAAGAAGAATGAAGTCCTTGACAACTTCAATCTTTAACAGTTAGAATTCTGCTATTGAATTGTGTCCCCATCAAACTATGTGTCAACTTGGCTGGCCATGATGGTCAGCATTGTGTAGCTATACTTCATTCTGTGATCTGAGGCAATTACCCTATGTGTTGTCAGTCCTAACCTATACGATGTCAGTGAGGCAGAAATCACGGTAGTTATGTTAATGAGGCAATATATAACCTACAAGAGTAGCTTGTATCTTGAGTCAACCTCTTTCGAGATTTAAAAGCGGTAAAACAAGTGAGCAGAGATCAGAGAGACCTACTACAGTCAAGCAAGAAGAGCTGGGAGTGGACTGTGTTCCTTTGGACCTGCGGGCCCTGCACTGTGGTCCTTCTACATCTAGGGAAAGATGGATGCCTAGGCAGATTTAGAGTCCAAGGAACTCCAAGCCCACAGATATGGAAGGGGAGGCAAGGACCTTCCCCTAGAACCAACAGAGAAAGAAAGTCTTCTCCTAGAACAGCACCCTAAATTTAGCTTTCTATCTTGCTAAGGAGCTCTGGTAGCGTAGTGGTTACAAATCAGGCTACTAACCTCAAGGTCGGCAGTTTGTAACTACCAGCTGTTCTGTGGGATAATGATGAGGCTTTCTGCTCTCGTAGAGATTTACAGCCTTGGAAACCCTGTGCAGGGTCACTATAAGTCAGAACCAACTCCATGGTACTTAACAACAACAAGGAGCTCTGTCTGGTAGCATAATAGTTACATAGAGTCGGGCTGCTAACCTCAAAGTCAGCAGTTGGAAACTACCAGTTGTTCAGTGGGAGAAAGATGAGACTTTCTGCTCTCGTAGTGATTTACAACCTCAGAAACCCTGTGCAGGGTCGCTGTGAGTCAGAACCGACTCCACAGCACACCACCACCACCCCAGACTGTGAAAGAATACATTTCTTTTTGTTAAAGTCACCCACTTGCAGTATTTCTGTTATAGTAGCCCTAGATAACTAGAATAAATTCGAATACCTATTTGGGGGGAGACCTAATTCTATCCCTAACACCCCTTCACTGGCAGAAGCCAGTTAATGCCCAACTCCTCTGAGACCAACATCTGTAATCTTGATTCCTCCCATCAATCTGTTGGCACTCTCTCCTAGTTTGGGGAGAAGAAAACAGAAGCACAGAGTTACTAGTTACTTGCTTAAGGTTTCACGATTGCATGTGATGGAGCTGAGCTATGAATCCTGGTCCTTCTGGCACCAAAGTTCATGCTTTCCCATCATGCACTGGTCTGCTTGTCGTTTTGCCATCCCACTCCAATCACATCAACTGAATGGACACAGTTCTGGGCATGAGGGAAACATACCCGTCAGTGACTACTAGTATGATTACCCTACCATAACCAAGGGCCCAAACCCTAGCTCCACCTTCTGGCAAGAAACTTCCCTTCATACCTTAATGGCAAGATGAGTCAGACTGATACCTGCTCTGGTCCTTCCCACTTCACACAAGTGCCCAGCCTGCACCACTAGGCTGAGATGAAGCATAGACAAGAAACTTCACTTCATATATTAAATGGGAATAAAAATAGGAACTACTTCAGAGCATTGTTGTTGTTGTTGTTGTTATGTGCTGTGGAGTCAGTTCCTACTCATAACAACCCTGTACAGGGTTTCCAAAGCGATAAGTCTTTACGGGAGGAGAAACCCTCATCTTTCTCCAACAGAACAGCTGATAGTTTAGAACTGCTGACCTTGAGGTTTGCAGCCTGATTCGTAACCATAGGAAGACTAAATGAGGCAAAGTATGTAAAGCACTTACTATAGTTCCTGGAAACAGTAAGTGCTCAACAATGGAGGCTTTCATTGCTACAGCTTCCAACAAAATTCTTCCTAAAACCTGTATTGTATCTGTGTGGTACTGCAGGATAATGCACTGGACTGCAAGGTTGGTTTGAACCACAAGGTCAGTGGCTCAAACTCACTAGCCACTCTTCGGAAACCCTATATAGGGTCACCATGAGTCAGAATGAACACGACGGCACTTAACAACAACAACTTCTTTGTCCTCAGATATTCAATGGCTGCCCAGTGCCCATGGAATATGGTTCAAATGCTTATTGTTAATGTTGGGGTGCCCCACAACTTTGTCAATAATTGTATTGTCAGTTCTAATGTGCACTGCCTCTCCAACAAGCCATCCACTCAATCAAATCTGATCAACTCCTTGGCCCCCGAGTTCTTTCTGACTCTATTTGCACATGACATCTCCCACCAGTTTGGGGGCAGGGAGCATTGGTCTAACAGCCATTCAACACATAGGCTGCATACAGAAACGGCTACTGTGCATTGCTTCCATGGGAGGCCGAGGGGATGCAATGATAAACAAGACCAGCAAAGGTCCTTGCCCTTAGAGCACCAACAATGGAGAGGGGAAATGACAATAAAAAAGTAAAAATATAAATACAAATGGTGGCTGGCACTCTGAAGGAAGCATTCAAGGTGTGATGATAGACGATAGAAAGTACGTGCTTTAGAATAGGGGACTAGAAGAAGGGGCAGAGCATTTCAGCTGAAACCTGAAGTATGAGAGGGAGTTGGTCTAGAAAAGAACATTAGAAAGTGCCTTTCAGATAAAAGAAACAACGTGTGCAAAGGTCCTGTGGCTAGAAGGAGCATGGCCCATGTACAGAACTGAAAGGCCAATGAGCTAGAATACCACTGGCAGGCAGTGGCTGGATCAAGCAGGGTCTTACAGGCATGGCATGGGGGTACAGCTCCTCCCTAAAGTCTTCCCAGACTTGTATGGCCCTTGACTTCCTTCTGCAGCCTCTTTTAGGCCTTGGTTTCTCATTACTTGTCCATAAGCAGACATTGTACTTATTGAAACATCCATTCAGTTGAGAATGTAGCCTCCTCCCATAGGAATCTTCTCCAGACCACTCTGGCTGGTCCAACTCTGACTCTAACCTTCTCAAGAGCTCTGGACTGCCCCCATTTCTTTTGGTTTATGGGGATACTTTTGAATAGGGCCCTTATCAGGGTGGGGATCTCTGGTTTTAAAAATTGATCTGTCCCTTGTCACCGGATGTCAGGCCTCTCACGCCATTGGGCAGCGCTGAACTCTGGAGTGCCCGGGGACATGTGAGCAGGGACTGGGAGCCCGTGAGAGACTGGGTCAGACCTCGAGTCCCCACGGGAACTAAATAAAGCTATTGTTGAGAAGGGAAGGGAGAAAATAGCCAACAAGATGTTTTTTGTCCTCCGTGACCTGTGTTCGGGGAGGGACTGGTATGTTGCAAATGAGTGGAAATAGGAATGCCCTTTGAAATCCATTTTGCACCACTTGGGAAGGGAAAGGGCAGAAAGGGAAGAAGACGTGAATTGCAGTGAAAGGACACCACCAAGTTCTAACTGTCCAGCCTTGGGCCAACTACCTACCTGTGCTTTCCTATTAAAAATATGGGGGAGGAGACGAATGCTAAGCACCTAATACAAATTTCCAGGAGTTCCTGGAAGACAGTGCAGTGTTTGACTACTCCCCAAAAGGTTGCTGGCTCAAATCCACTCAGCGGTGCCTCGGAAGAAAAGCCGAGCATTCTGTTTCCTAAAGGTCACAGCTTTGAAAACCCTATGGAGCAGTTCTACACTACACACATGAGGTTCCATGAGTCTGAATTGAGTGACAGCAGTAAACACCAGCGGTTCAATTCCTAGTCCTACAAGACAATCAGTGCCGTTGCCCTGAGCTGGGAGACATCAGGTTTGACTTACCCAGGGGGATGATATGATACTAGGACCCCCACTTTTATTTATGAGTGCTAACAATTGGTTTCAGAAATCTCAGGCTGTCTGTAAGCTGTTAATTCTCCCCTTGAAAAGCTGCTGATCTGGCCTCAAATTAAAACATTAGTTCAATGAGGATATATGTACATATATGTGATATATGTACATATATGTGATATCGCTGTTGTTAGTGCCATAGAGTCGGTTCCAACTCATAGCGACCCTCTATAAGGTTTCCAAGGAGCAGCTGGTGAGCTTGAACCAAGGACCTTGCGATTCAAACTGACCTTGTGGTCTATCACATTAACTCTCGGCACCACACCATATTTTTGTTGTTGTTGTTAGGTGCCGTCGAGTCGGTACTGACTCATAGTGACCCTGTGCACAACAGAACGAAACACTGCCCAGTCCTGGGCCAGCCTCACAATTGTTGCCACACTTGAGTCCATCGACGCTGCCACTTGGCCAGTCCATCTCGTTGGGGTCTTCCTCTTTTTCTCTGACCCTCCACCTTACCAAACTTCTCCAGTGACTGGGCCCTCATGACAATTTGTCTGAAGTATGAGAGCTGGACAAAGTCTGGCCATCCTGGCCTCCAAGGAGCACTCTGGCTGCACTTCTTCTAACACAGATCTGCTGGTTCTTTTGGCAGCCCATGGTCCTTTCAATATTCTCCTCCAACACCAAAACTCAAATGTATCAATTCTTCTACCACACCATGTATAAATATGTATATAGGTTTTAAATCTTCGAGGGAGCAAAAGGCCTCATTTTTCCCACAAGTGTCTTGTAAGTTCGAACCACCGACCTTGTGGTTTGAAGTCCAGTGCTTATTGTATGGCTTCTCAGTGGCTTCATAAGGTAAGCACTGAACAGCTTATCCTATGATTTTGTGGACCATAGTTCTGCTCCCGTAAAGATTTACAGCCTTGGAAACCCTGTACAGGGTCGCTATGGGTTGGAACCAACTTGACGGCACTTAACAACAACAACAACAAGTTCGGTTTGAATCACAAGGTGAGCAGCTCAAATTCACCAGCTGTTTTTGGGGAGTCCTGGTGTGGGACTGTGGGTTAATGCGCCAGACTACAAAGCCATTTGAACTGCAAGGTCGGTGGTTCAAGCTCACCAGCCGCCCCTCGGAAATACTATACAGGGTCGCTATGGGTCAGAACTGACTTGAAGGCACATAACAACAACAACAACAACATACAGGGTTGATTTGAGTCAAAACTGACTCGAAGGTACTTAACAACAATAACAGCCTGTGTGATAGAGTGCAGTTTCCTCATTGAGTTTTTTTTTACTGTGATCTTTATGGGAGCAAATCAGCAAATCTTTCTCCAAGAAAGCTGTTGGGTGGACCCAAACTGCCAACTTTTGGTTAGCAGTCAAGTGTTTAACCACTGTGCTACAAGGATTATACAGTAATATGGATCAATACAGGCACCGATTAGAGAGCAGTTCTACTCTGTCCTATAGGACCACCATGAGGGATGTGGGCAAAATATTGAACAATATAGAAACCAAAACAAAAAAAAAAGCATCAAAAAAAAAAAAGATGGAAGGAATACACAGAGTCACTGTAACAAAAAAAGTATCAGTCACCATTCAAGCATTTCAGTAGATAGCATATGACCAACAACTGATGGTATTGAAGGAAAAGTCCAGCTACACTGAAAGCATTAGTGAAAAACAAGGCACTTGGAATTCACAGAATACCAAGTAAGAGATTTCAACAAAGTAATGTAACATTGGAAGAGCTCAGTGACCTACGCCAAGAAATCTGGAAAGCAGCGACCAGGACAACCAACTGGAAGAGGTCCATGGTTGTGCCCATTCCAAAGAGATGATTCAACAGAATGTGGAAATTGTGGAACAACGTCATTAACATCACACACAAGTAGAATTTTGCTGCACATAATTCAAACACATTTGCCACGGTACATTGACAGGATCGTGCCAGAAATTCAAGCTGGATTCACAGCAATCTCATCAAGTGGGTATCGAATGAGGGCTATCATTGCTGACATCAGTTAGATCTTGACTGAAAGGAGAGAATACCAGAAAAATGTTTACTTGTGTCTGTTGACTATGTAAAGGAGCTCTGGTAGCATAGTGGTTACGAATCAGGCTGTGAACCTCAGGGTCAGCAATTCGAAATTACCAGCTGTTCCGCAGGAGAAAGATGAGGCTTTCTGCTCCCGTAAAAATTTATAGCCCTGGAAACCCTGTACAGGGTCGCTATGAGTCGGAACCGACTCCACGGTACATCACAACAACAACTGTGGTGTTGGACCTCTTTGAAGTATGAAAAAGCAAAAATGCCACTTTGAGGACTAACGTAGGTCTGCCCCAAGCATGGTATTTTCAGTCACCTCATAAGCATGTGAAACTGGACAATAGATAAGGAAGACCAGAGAAGAATTGATGTAGTTGAAATGTGGTGTTGGCAAAGAATATCCAACATACAATGGACTGCCAGAAGAACAACAAATTTGGTTTAAAAGAACTACAACCAAAATGCTCCTTAGAAGCAAAAAATGGCAAGACTTTGTCTCATGTAGTTTGGACATGTGACCAGGAGGGACCAGTCCCTGAAAAAGGACATCATGCTTGATAAAGAAGACAGTCCATGAAAAAGAGGAAGACCTTCAAGGAGATGATTGATGCAGTGGCTACAACTATGAATTCAAACACAGCAATGGTTGTGAGAGCGTGGTATGAGACAGGGCAGTGTTCCATTCTGTGGTACACAACTATTGTGGGAGCATGGTTTGAGACAGGGCAGTGTTCCGTTCTGTGGTACACAACGATTGTGAGAGCATGCTGTGAGATAGGCAGTGTTTCGTTCTGTGGTACACAACGGTTGTGAGAGCATGCTGTGAGATAGGCAGTGTTCCGTTCCATGGTACACAAGGTCTTTATAAGTCAGGACTGGATCAATGGTATCTAACAACAACACCAACAATATGTATATATATATATATATGGAGAAAGAGAATAATGAATACAGTAAATGTGGCAAAATTTTTATATTAGGAGGATATAGGTAAAGGGTTACAGGGAAATTCTTTGTACAGTTTTGCAAGTCTTCTATAAGTCTGAAGTATTTCCAAATAAAAACGTAATTTTTAATAGAGTCTTATTTGTTGAGATGATGAGATTGTGGACAATCATCTTTAAAGTCTATAATCATTTAATGCCATTCTTTCCCCTAAAGTAATATTACTTTAAAAGAAGAAAAAGGAAAAGAAAACTCTTGGATTTTTCTCTCCACGTTCCCATCCCAGTGCAGGCCTAACCAGAGGCAACTATTATTTGTTGTAATCAATTCCAAATTGATCTCCTCCCCATCTGTCTCTCCCAGTACAATTCATCAAACCACGACTGACAGTTTACTCTATTGTTCCAGACTGTTCCTTCTTTCCCATAACCCATCCAAGTGACTTAAGCTCCTTTAGGCTTTGAAGTCTTCTAATAATCTGGTCCCAAATTGCTTCTTCCTTCTCCCCAGCACCAGACCAGAGTCTTGGCAGCTCACATATAGTTTTAAAAGTCAACAAGTCAAAGTAAAATTGGCTAGAGAAAAGGACTCTTCATACCAAGAAAATGTGTTCCTTTCAACAAACTCTCAAAATGTTTTCTATGAAATATCTTACTTAAAACTTCTCTGATTTTCTAGATTGACTCTCTGTGCCCACAAAGAGTTTCCATTCTCATTATTCCTGACAATTAATTTATTCCTCCAGTGCCATCTAAGACGTTGAAGACGGAAGGGCATTAGACTCAAATTTAATTCTAATTAGCAATGGTGTCCAAAACAGCTTCACAAACCAATCACCATGGAGGAGATTACAGACCACTGCGACCCTGTGTGAAGTCAGGGTAGAACTGAGCTCCACGGGGCGTTTCCATGGCTGTTTTTCAGAAGTAGATCACCAGAACTTTCTTCTGAAAAACCTCTGGGTGATTCTCATCTTCAGACTGTTAGCCATTTGTACCACCTGGAGACTCTACAACAGCTTTGTTGCACAGAAAATCATAGTTTGTTGTTGTTAAATGCCATTGAGTCAGTTCTGACTGGTAGTGACACACCCTGTATAGAATTTCCAAGGAGTGGCTGGTGAGTTTGAACCACCAACCTTGTGGTTAGCAGTCCAGTGCTTATCTCACAGCACCACACCAGGACTCTTAAAATCATATTGTTGTTGTTGTTAAGCATCGTCCAGTCAGTTCTGACTCGTTGTTGTTGGTAGGTGCCATCAAGTCAGTACAGACCCATAGCGACCTCATGCACAGATGAACGAAACACTGCCCAATCCTGGGCCAACCTCACTACTCTTGTTGCTATGCTTGAGTCCATCGATGCTGCCACTTGGCCAATCCATCTCGTTGGGGGTCTTCCTCTGTTTCTCTGACCCTCCACCTTACCAAACATGATATCCTTCTCCAGCGACTGCTCCTTCCTGACAATATGGCCAAAGTATGAGAGATGAAGTTTGGCCATCTTGGCCTCCAAGGATCACTCTGGCTGCACTTCTTCCAGAACAGATCTATTGGTTCTTTTGGCAGCCCATGGCACTTTCAGTATTCTCCTCCAACACCATAACTCAAAGGCATCAATTCTTCTACAGTCTTCCTTATTCACTGTCCAGCTTTCACATGCATATGAGGTTATTTAAAATACCATGGCTTGGGTCAGGCGCACCTTAGTCTGACTCATAGCAACCCTGTATAGGGTTTCTGAGGAGCAGCTGGTGGGTTTGAACTGCCAACCTTGTGGTTCAAAGTCCTGTGCTGATCCTACAACACCACACCAGGAGTCACATTAAGTATCATAAGATAAGTCTTCCTTCCGATGGATCTTTGTTCCTTGGAGCACATGAAGAATCTAAACAATCACCATGGGAAGACCATAGAACTCATCACCACTCACCCCTGCAGGCATACAGGACTTTCCCTCCACCACTCACCCCCACTCAGCCTTGAGTCCTTCTCAGAGCCTGCCTTCCTGAGGAGACTTCCCATAACCCCAGCCTACGTCCGTCTTGCCCACCATGCTACCTTGTTCTGCTCTTTCATTGTACAGCTCTTCTCTCCAACCAGATGATAAGTCCATTGAAGGCAGAATCTGGTCTTAATCTTCCATGTTTCTCAGTTCTCTTTGTACAAAGTTCAGAGCTAGCCACATAGCTTTCCAGCTATTTGAACAATGTTTTATTTCTTAAGCTAAGTGGTATCCACGATATTGTTCCTTAGGGTTGTTATTTTTTCATATGTGAAATATTTCACAACTTTTAAATGGGCAAATAACAACCACTGGGAGAATTCTCATCACATAACAGTATGTGGAAAGAAAAATCAAGAAGCAAAATTGGACATGCACTCTACTCCCAATTTCATAAAAAGGGAGCAAATTTTAAAAGATTAATCTTTTAAAAGACTACCAAATAATACACCAAAACTGTTAGAAGTCTGAGGTTGACTTTTATTGCCTTCTTTATACTCAACACTTTATTGTATTCTCCAAACTTTTTATAGAAAGTACATATTGGTTTTGAAATACTAATCAAATATTGCTTTTATTATTATTTTATTTATTTATTTATTTTTACATGCACTTATTCACCCTAGATACCAGGGTATGGGAGTCCTGATGTGGCACTGTAGGATAAGCACTAGACCTCAAGGTCAGTTTGAACTGCAAGGTCAGTAGTTTAAACTCACCAGCAGCTCCTCGGAAACTCTATACAGGATCAGTATGAGTCAGAACGGACTCAAAAGCACTTTGCAACAACAACCAGGATATGGTAAAATTTAGCCTGAGAACAAGATAGAAAAATGTATTCAGCTTTTACTGCAGGACATCCTTGCATTAGACCTTGGAGGAAATTGTTCAAGCAAATATGCCACATCAAATTCAGCCTGACAGGTCCAAGTTCAAATCCCAGCTTCATCCTTTCCTAAGAACTGACTTGCATCCCAATTTTCTTGTTTGTAAAAAATAATAAAAGTATCTTCCCTGCTTGCCTCATAGGGATCATTATAAGGGTAAAATGAAGCATGGTCCATGGATTGATGTCTGCAGGAGACACAGCTTGTCACACAAGATGCTAGGCACAGAGAGGGAAAAGGTACAGTTCCTGTTCTCAAGGAGCCTAGAGTTAAGGAGAAGACAGACAGCACTGTTAATGGATAATGCAGGACAGACCAATAGACACAAAAACAGACAACTATGCAGTATATAAAGAGAAACATGATTGACCCTTGTTGGGGGTCGGAATCCAAGTAGAAACAGTCACATTATCACTAAATAACTAGAAGAGATAACCTTTGTTTTTAAGCAACACAAATTATACTTCTAACAACCAATCAAACACCTGTCGGGCAACTTATGAACAACATGAAGGAGGAAAGATATTCCAGAGAGATGTTGGGCTTAGAGTAACTGACTTACTTAGAATTCTAGTGCCCACCCCCTTCCCAGCCAATGTCCACAGGGGAGAAGAGTGTGAGCCTCTTAGGCCCTGCTTAGAGGATTATTAAACCACAGATTCAGTATTGAGCACCTACCCTGGGCCAGGTGGTGTTCTAGGAGCTGGGGAGACAAGGGGGGACCAACCAGACAAGGCTACTGTTTTCCTGAAGTTTAACTCTTCACAGGAGATACCGGTCAGCCACTCAGCATGGTGGTCAACATGGTATAACCATTAAATGGTTGTGCTGGGTGGACTGGAGAGGGCTTGGGGGAAGTAATGCGAGTTCTCAGCTAGTTGAAGTGCTGTGGGGAAATATAGCATAAGGCAGACCTGTGACCGCAGCCATGAAACTGACATTCATGGAGTGCGTACAGTGTAAAGGCTTCATGTGTAAAAACTCATTTAATCCTCACAGCAATCCTATGGAGTGGATACTATTATCATTCCCATTTTACAGATGACGAAACTGAGACACAACTTAATGTAGTCACTTGTCCAAAGTAACACAAGTGGTAAAGCCAGGACTGGCAACTAATTGTGTTCAAGGAACTCTGGTAGCGTAGTGGTTAAGAATCGGGCTGCTATCCTCGAGGTCAGCAGTTTGAAACTACCAGCTGTTCAGCAGGAGAAAGATGAGGCTTTCTGCTCCCATAAAGATTTACAGCCTTGGAAACCCTGTACAGGGTCGCTATGAGTCAGAACTGACTCCATGACACACTACCAACACCACCATTGTGTTCAAGGACTCCTGGTGTGGAACTGTGGTATAAGCACTGGACTGTGAACCACAAGGTTAGCAGATCAAACCCACCAACTCATAGGATCACTATGAGTTGGAACTGATTCGATGGCACCTAACAACTGTCTGTTCAAGGACTCCTGGTGGTGTGGTACAATAGCTAAGCATTCATCTGCTAACCAGAAGGTTGGTGGTTGAATTCCACCAGCTGTTCTGCAGGAGAAAAGATCTCGTGATCTAGCCCCATGAAGATTAAGCCTAGGAACAGGGAAGTTCTACTCTGTCCTATTGCTTTGCTCTGAAGAGTCGACTTGACATCAACAATCTGTCTCTTCACATTAGTGGATGTCCTTGAAGTTTCTTTTGCAAATCAAAAACACTGGCATTTAGGGTGTTGGAGTTGTAACAAAATGACCACCATTCATAGGGAATTCCTGGCAATGCTGGATGAGTGTGTCTTTCTACAGAAGAGGTTGTGCCTGAAGACTTGACAGTGATTCCCTTGGGTGCTAATGAGTGGTTTCCCTTGTCTCTTTCAGCTCACAGCTCCACACTTCCCCGTGGTGGTCAAGCTGGGACATGCCCATGCTGGAATGGGAAAGGTAAGAGAAGCAACTCTTTCATGGGCCCACCCAGCATCCCCATGCTATCTGCCCCCCTTTCCCTTTATCTCCCTGTCACCCCCATTCTTAGTGCAGCCACCCAGAATAGTGGTAACCAGTTGTGGATGTATCTCCCTCCCCAAATTACCTTCCTCTGAGCTCCCAAAAGCTTGGAACATCTCTGCAGCTAATGCTATATTCGTCTAATACTACCTGGAATTGCTGGCCGATTGTTCCCCAGGATTGTGGTTGAAGAGAAATGAATGTGAGGTGTTTTTTGGGTGATGATGCTTTTGTTAGGGGTTGCTGTCACAATGACACTGTAATCTCACGTCTTACTCATCACTGGATATCACCTGCGGGGTTATCACCTACAGGGTGGCAAATACATATGACCCCATGGAAGACGTCCCTGGGGTCCGTCGGCTTCTGCAAAAGTAAAGAATATATTTTACACATTCATAGTGACATGACCCGACAAATGGTATCCGTTCATTGATTCCAGTTTTAAGAAGAGCATCAACTCAAATTAATTTAGGATGGAAAAAAGATAATGTATTGGCCTAAGCAATCAGAAAGGAGTTCTGATAGTGTAGTGGTTAGGAATCGGGCTATGAACCTTACGGTCAGCAGTTCGAAACTACCAGCGGCTCCCCAGGAGAAAGATGAAGCTTTCTGCTCCCCTAAAGATTTACAGCCTCGGAAACCCTGTACAGGGTCGCTATGGGTCGGAATCGACTCAACGACATTTAACAACAACAACAAACAATCAGGAAGTTTGTTCTAGATAGATTCAGTAGAGCTGGATTCAGTAGAGTAAGATGATGTTGTCAGAGCCTGGTCTCTGTATAGATCTCTTGACTGTGTTCCTTTCTGCTTGGTGTTGTCTTCTGACTATCAAGTGTAAACACCTAAATTCACTGCCTCCGAGGAAGAAACATTCTCTTTTAACAGCATCTTGATAGCTCATCTGATGGACTCATTAACCTTTCTTGTGTTAATGCTCACTCCTGTAACCAGGGGAGATGGATTTAGTCCCACTCAAACTATCAAGCCTAGGGTCCAAACAAGGAAGAGACCTACTCCTAGATAAGAGTCATGAGATTGTGGTTGAGTGTGGTGGGCTTCCATACTCCACCTTCCGAACCTCTGACTCAAACAGTAGCAAGTGAGAACACCTGTCACTCAATGCCTTCCAACCCCATTGGAGGTCTCTGAGCCCAGTGCAGTATATCTGAGGTAAAGGAAACCCTCACTTTGAGTAAGCATGGTCCAGCCATAAATCACAATTCTGCACCTGCCACCTCTATTCGTCCCTACCCTGTTATGCCTTTTGTATCCTGTCTTCCCACTTAAACTCAGGTAGCACCAAATGGAACAGGTCAGGGGATATAGGTCAGGGCTTGATCCACAACTCTGACATTTGTGCCAATGTGGGCAATTTGCTATCTAACCTCTCAGAGTTGTGACCTCCTTCTCTGTCAAATGGTGATCATTCTAACAATTGTCTCTATAATGAATCCTCACTTAGTACTCCATCTCCCTAGAAGGTACACATTGTGTGTGCAGGAACTTTTGCCTGTCTTTGCTTTGTTGTACCACATAGAATGGCCACGGGAATACAGCAAACAGTCTCTCAATGTGTTGGTTGGATGGAGGAATGAATGAAAGCATCATCCTTCTTTAGATACCACAAGCAAATGGCTCTTGTAGCAAATGGTCACCAACATCACAAGTTTAGTCTCTCAGTTCTGGGGGCCAGAAGTCATAAATCAGGATCACTAGCTTTCCTTAGAGCCCTGATGTAGCACTAGGCTAAGCACTGGACTGGTAGTCACAATGTTGACAGTTCAAACCCACCAGTCATTCTCGGAAACCCTACACAGGGTCGCTATGAGTTGGCACCTACTCAACGGCACACAACTACAACAACAAAGCCTTCCTTAGGCACCCTGGTAGTGCAATGGGTTAAGTATTGGTCTGCTAATAGCTAGGTCAGCAACTCAAACCCACCAGCCACACCAAGGGGAAAACATGAGGCTATTCTCACAAAGATGTGCAGCCTTGAAAAGCCTACAGAAGAGTTCTACTGTGTCCTTGTAGGGTCCTATGCATCAGGGTCAACTCAGTGATAGAGAGTTTGATTTGTTTTTTTTTAATTGTTGGTTAGCATCCCTTGACTTATAGCCACATCGCTCTGACCTCTGCTTCCATCTTCACATGGCCTCAACTGTGTGTGAAATCTCCACCTGCCTCTCTCTTTTAACAAGCAAGGAAAAAAACAGAAAGTGTTGCTACAAAACCATAGAAACTTTTCTTAAACAAAAATACCAAATGGGACGCTATTGTTTCTAGACCGATCCTCCATCTAGAGGTACACACTTCTGAAGGCAGGTTTCTCTCTCTCTCTCTAAGGATCAGCACTGGACTGTAAGCCACAGGGTCAGCAGTTCAAACCCACCAGCCGCTCCTTGGAAACACTATTCAGGGTTGCTATGAGTCAGAACTGACTCAGCACTTAACAACAACAAACAACCCTTCCCTGAAGAATTCCGAGTTTTCCCAATTTACACCACGTTGAAACGGCAGTTTGGACATCCTTGAGGGACCGAAATCATATTCCTCTGAAATGTTCTTTGCATTTGGGGAACAGAAAGAAATCTGAAGGGGTCAGATCAGGGCTGTACATAGATGGGGTAAGTTTGCCAACAAAATTCTCTAGGACAGCCTATACCACACTGAAGACATGAGCACCTACACTGTTGTAATGGAAACAAAATCCTTGGTACAACGTTACTGGCCTATTTCTCATAATGCAATCTTTTCTTTTCTTAAAATGTCTTAGGTCCCCATGTCTCTTGAGAAAATCTGCCAAGATGACTGATCCATTTGGAGTCACCAAAACCTTCTGAGTATAAGGACCTCTGGTGGTACAATGGCTAAGCATTCAGCTGCTAACCAGAAGGTTGGTGGTTGAATTCCACCAGCTGTTCTGCAGGAGAAAAGATCTCATGATCTAGCCCCATGAAGATTAAGCCTAGGAACAGGGAAATTCTACTCTGTCCTATTGCTTTACCTTGAATAGAATGTAGCTGGTCCAGCAGGTCCCCTCAAAAACCACTGTTTGATTGGACCTTTTTTTTTTTTTTTTTTTTTTTTTTTAAGGCAGGACAATGAACTAAATGTTCTAGTGTAGTACTGTCGGATACACACTGGCCTGCTAGCTGCAAGGTTGGCAGTTCAAATCCACCAGTCACTTTCAAAACCTCAATGCAGGGTCACTATGAGTCAGAACCAACACAACAACAGCAACGAGACTAAACCAAGTGTATTAAGGAGAGAACTTGTCTGCAGCCACCCACTGATCACAGAGACATGTTACACGCGTTTTGTTTGGAATAAACTCATGCATAAATCCTAGTAGTGATCCTTCCTTCTACTTATCCTAATAGCTGTGGTGCCACTGATTGATAATCCAAGATAACCTCCCCATCCCAAAGATTGCCAAAAGAACCAACAGATCTGTGTTGGAAGAAGTGCAGCCAGAGTACTCTCTGGAAACCAGGATATCAGACTTTGTCTCTCAGACTTTGGACCTATTATCAGGAGAGACCAGTCGCTGTGGAGGGTCAGAGAAAAAGAGGAAGACCCCCCAGTGTGATGGATAGGCACAATGACAGCAGCAATGGGCTCAGGTGTAGTAATGTTTGTGAGATTGCCCTGTGACCCAGAAGTGTTATGTTCTGTTGTGGATAAGGTCGCTCTGAGTCAATGCTGACTCCATGACACCTAACAACAACAATGGTTGAGCATTCTACATCCTACTGTTATTGTTGTTAAGTGCCATCAAGTCAGTTTCAACTCATAGCAATTCTGTATAGGGTTTCCAAGGAGTGACATCTGGGTTTGAATCATTGACTTTGCAGTTAGCAGTCCAGTGCTTATGCTACAGCACCATACCAGGACCGCTAGCATCTGTTTCTCCTCCCTGCTCACGCACTCCTCCACCTCCTATAACCGGACTCCAATCTTCTCCACTGCCCTGAGCTGTCCCCACTGGTACCAATGACACTGAATTCAGCGGACACTCTTCTGTCCATATCTGAATTGATCTCTGTGTGATTTCGAGTTGCTGATCTTCGGTCCTGACATCTCTGTGTCTCTCTACCCATGGTGATTTCGACTCCTGTGATAACTCAGAAGTCATTAGGTTTAAGACAGACCCTATCCTGGTGTGGCACTGTGGGATAAAGCTCTGGATCACAAGGTCTGTTTGAACCACAAGGTCGGCGGTTCAAATTCACCAGCCACTCCTCAGAAACCCTATACTGGGTCACTATGAGTCAGAACAGAGTGAATGACATGTAACAACCACTCCCCTGATAGGTTCTCAGTAACATAACAAAGAAATCTCCATTTCCAAATGGAATTTCATCCACAGGCATAGGGGTAAGGATTTCAATACATACTTTGGGGACACAGTCCATGAGATATGGAGAGCTTCTTAGAGAAAGTGGTCTGCAAGTGGCTGTAGTGATGAAGAGCAAGCCAGGGAGAAAAAAGAGAAGACAGCAAGAAAAATGAGTGTGGTTGATGTGTCTGAGAATCGAAGAACCATAGCAACCAAAAAGCACGCGAAGACAAGAAATGACCATGTTAGTGACCTAGGGCCTCAGTAACAATGTGCCACAAACTGGGCGCCTCAGAAGAACAGAGGTTGTCTCACAGTTCAGGCTGACAAATCCAGGTTGACAGCATGGCCAGACTCCCTCTCAAGGTTCAGGGGCAGGATCCTTCCTCATGTCTCAGGCTTTGCTAACCTCAAGCATTCCCTGGTTTGAAGCCAAGTGACTGTTTCCCCCTGCCTGTCTGTCTTTCTACGTCTCTTCTCATTTATCAGGATACTCCTGGTGGGCTGCGCTGGGATAAAGCACTAGACTGCAAGGTGTGTTTGAGCCACAAGGTCAGCAGTTCAAATCCACCAGCACTTCTTGGAAATCCTATACAGGGTTGCTATGAGTCGGAACTGACTCGATGGCACTTAACAACAACAACAACTGTGCCTGGATTCAGGCCCAACCTAACCCACTATGGTCTCCTGCTAACTGGTAGCATCTTCAAAGACCCTATGTTCAAACAAGGTCACTTTCACAGTATTGGGGTTACAACTTCAACTTCCCTTTTTAGGAAACATAATCTGGCATGGTGCTATGGGTTAATGTGCTGGACTGTAAGGTCAGTGTGAACCGCAAGGTTAGTGGTTCAAGCTCACCAGCAGCTCTTCGGAAACCCTATACAGGGTCGCTATGAGTCGGAATCAACTCAATGGCACTTAAAAACAACAACAGCAATTCAATCCATGAGCACCCTTGCACTAAAAGGAATAAAGGATAAGGGAGAAAAAAATCTTTGGTTGTTACAAGTGGGCACTTCCTTCTTCTGATTAACGGAGGCCAGGATGGTGTTACATATTCTCCAGTGCACAGGACAGCCCTCCACAACAAAGACTTACCCAGCCCAAAATGCCAATCGTGTCAGGCTGGAGAAGCTCTGGACTAAACTAACTTCCTTTCCTTTTATTGAAAGCTTTTGCCAGACCAGAAACCAGAGCATACAGCAGCTTCAGTGATGCTCAGAACGTTTAAAGTACATTTCAAAGAGTTATTATTATTCCGATGCAAAAGTGGTTTGTTTGTTTTTTTAAGTGTTTTTTTTTTTTGTTTGGTTTTTTGACAAATGGGTTTAGAAAAGTGTATGTGGAAGTTAATTTTTAGTACAGAACTCCTCAAAGTCATAGTTTTGCTTCTACGCATTACAGAAGCACAGTAAAATGGATGGGTATGCAGAATGTGACCTCCAAACTCTTTGATCCTTGTCTATCAAAATTATTTTCTCTTGATTAACTTGTGAGACCTCTTCACATATTAAGACCATTGACCCTTTGCCACATGGAGACTGCTTTTCTCCATTGACAGTTACATTTCCATTTTATGATTCAGTTCTTAATACATTTTCTCTTTTTTTAATGTAGTCAAATATTTCCATCTTTGGGAGCAGTTACAATTATCTTTTGGAATCCAGGTTCTGACACTTGTTTGTTGTGAAACCTTGGGTAAGATTCTTGGCTTCTCCTACCTTGATTGTTGTCATTAAGTGCCATCAAGTCACGTTGAACTCCTAACAGCCCTGAATAGGGTTTCCAAAGAACGACTAGTGGGTGTAAACTACCAACCTTGTGGCTAGCAGTTCAGGGCTTATCATATAACACCACACCAGGACTCACCTTGTTTCTTCTTATGTAGAATTAAGATAGAAATAGTAATAATCAAATTTCTAAGTTAATTGTGAGGTTTAAGAGCAATTAGGTATGAAAAGCACGTAACTTCATGCCTGGAATACAGTAAGCACTCAAAAAGTGTCAGAGTCCTGGTGTGTCACTGTAGAATAATCACTGGACTGTTAACCGCAAGGTCGGCAGTTCAAGCCCACCAGCCACTCCTCAGAAACCCTATACAAGGTCACTATGAGTCAGAACTGACTGGATAGCACTTAACAACAACAACAAGTGTTAGTAATGTTTGGAATATCTATGGAAACTCAAATCCAATTGAAGTCAGTAGAGATGACTAAATGAGATCATATATCAAAGAATTTATTTCACTTGGCAACAAGTTCAGTGTAAGTCAGACGAACAATGGAAATGCCAGAAGTATTCATCCATAAATAGCTAATGAATAGATGAGAAGGTGCTCAACCTCATGACTTACTCATTGTTCTTGTTGTTGTTAGGGGACGTTGAGTCTGTTCTGACTCAGAGTGAGACTCTGCACAGCAGAATGGAACACCATCCAATCCTGCGTCATCCTCAGAACTGTTGCTATGTTCGGCCTCTTGTTACAATCACTGTGTCCGTCTATTTCACTGAGGGGCTTCCTATGTTTAATTGACCCTCAACTTTACCAAGCATGATGTCTGTCTCAAGGGATTGGTCTCTCCTAACAGCACATCCAAAGTACATGAGAAGTCTCTCCATCCTCACTGCTATGGAGCATTCTGACTGTACTTCTCCCATGATACATTTGTTCATTATTCTGTCAGTCCATAGTATATTCTAGGCTCTTCCCCAACACTATAATTCAAAGGCATCAATTCTTCTTTGGTCTTTCTTACTCATCAACCAGATTTCACATACATGAGGTGAATGAAAATACCATGACTTAGTCCTCAAAGACTCTAGGGAAATACACATTAAACCACAATGAGATGCCGCTAAATAGCTACAACTCAAAATTTGCATAATACTAAATGTTGATGAACATCTGGAGCAAGTGGAACATGCACATGGCTAGTAAATTGGCATCACCACTTTGAATACATTTTTAATATTGTCTCTCAAACTGGAGTTCTGGTGTGCGCTATAGAATAAACGCTGGACTGTCCACCACAAAATCGGTGGTTCAAGCCCACCAACTGCTCTTTTGAAATTCTATAAAGAGTCAGAACCAACTCAACAGCACTTAACATGAACACATCATCAACTCAAGCTAAAGTTACACAGTATTTTTTTCTCTTAAGTGTACCCACCTTAAATACATACATGTGTGCGCCAAGACACACGTTTATAGCATCTTTGTAATAGCCGAAACCTAGAGCAGCCGATGAATTCATCAACAATTGTTATTGTTGTGGTTACATGCCTTCAAGTTGGTTCCGGCTCATAGTGAACCCATGTACAGTACAGAAAAACACTCCCTGGTGCCACCAAAGTCCTAAGTGTTGTTACACTTGAGCCTGTTGCTGCTGTCACTGTGCCAACCCATCTTGTTGGTGGTCTTCCTCTTTTTCACTGACACTCCACTTTACCAAGCTTAACATTCATTTCCAGGACTAGTCTCCTGATAACATGTCTGAAATATGAGACACAAAGTCTTGCCATTGTGCCTTCTAAGGAGCATTCTGGCTGTCCTTCTCCCAACACAGATTTGTTTGTTCTTCTGACAGTCCATGGTACTTTTAATATTCTCCTCCAGCGCTCAATACAATTCTTCTACGATCTTCCTCATTTGCTGTCCAACTCTCTCATGCATAGGAGGCTATTGAAAATACCATGGCATGAATCTGACATAGCTTTTTCCTCACACTGACATCTTTGCTCTTAAACACTTCAAAGCGGTCTTGTGCAGCAGACTTGCCTATTGCAAAACATCATTCAAATGCATCTATTCTTTTGATGCTTTCTGCATCATTCAATATTTTGCCCACAGAATCATGGACTTGTTTTAGTTTTCTTCAGCTTCAGCCTGAACTTGCATATGAGCAATTGATGGTCTGTTCCACAGTCTGCCCATGACTTTGTTTTGGCTGATGATGATACAGAG
>NW_006408594.1:11251033-11252916 GCF_000296735.1 Chrysochloris asiatica
TATGCATTCCATTTCATTTTTTACAACTTCAAATTTTCCTAGATTCATACTTTGTATCTTCCATGTTCCAATTATTAATGGATGTTTTCAGCTGTCTCTTATTTTGAGTTGTGCCCCATTAGTAAATGAAGGTCCTGAAATCTTTACTCCATTCATGTCATCGTGGTCAAGTCGACTTTAAAGAAACAGCTCTTCCCCAGTCATATTTTGAGTGCCTTCCAAGCTGTGGGGTTCATCTTCCAGATTATATCTGACAATATTCTGGTGCTCTTCATCATGCTTCAGTATTCAATATTCTGGTGCTGACATTGTTCCATTGATATTTATTAGGTTTTCTGTGACTAAATATTCGAAAGAAGTCCATGTCTCCTTCTTCCTAGTCTGTCTTAGTCTGGAAACTCATCTGAAACCTGTCCATCATGGGTGTCTCTGCTGGTATCTAAAATACCTGTGGCATAGCTTCCAGAATCACAGGAACACGCAAGCCACCACAGTATGACAAACGGACAGATGAGTGGTGGATCCATCAACAATACATCAGTTGAGCAAATTGGTGTCTGTCCATATAATTGAGGAGCCCTGGTAGCGCTGTGGGTTGGGTGTTGGACTGCTAACCGCAAGACTGGTTGGTTCAAACCCACCAGCTGATCCATGGGAGAAAGATGAGGCTGTCAGCTCCTATATTTAGTCGCAGAAACCCTATGTCGAGTCACTATGAATTGGGACCAACTCGATGACGGTAGGTATTCATACAGTTGGAATTTTTTCAGTAATAAAAATGTATAAGCCACAGCTACAGACAGTGATATGGATGAATCTCACAAATATATCAGAGTGAAATCAGATTCCAAAGAATATCTATTGTATGATTCCATTTATATAAGATTTTAAAACCAAGGAGCCTAAACTATAATGTTTACGGGGTGCATATTTAGGTGACAAAACTTTCAAGAAAAATTAGATATTATTGCCATAAAAGTCAGAATATAAAGTTACCTGTGCAGAGGGAGGGAAGGCGATCCCTGGATGAGGCAGGAATGAGGTCTCTGGGATATGAGCAACATTTCATCTCTTGCCTTAAGTGGTAGCTATGTGGGTGTTTGCTTTGGAAACAGTTCACTGAACTGTTATTTTTGTGCACTTCTCAGTATATGTTGTATTTCAAAATCAGAGAAAGTTAAAAACTGTAGCCCACTCTTAGAGAGAGGCCATCGGGTCAGCTCCAGCACACGGCCATCATGCCAGGGCCATCATGCAGTACCACAGAATGAAACAGTGTCCGCCTCTGTGTCATGCAGTCCCTGGCATGTTTGTGTCCATCATTGCAGGTGTGTGCCAGTCCATCTCACTGAGGATCTTCCATGCCCTCCTCGCTCCTCTATTTACCAATCAGAATGTCCTGTTCCAATGACTGGTCCCTCCTTATATGTCTCCGAGAAAGAAAGGAAAAGGAAAGATGTTACAAGAGACTCTGAAACTTGCTCTAGTACATAGAGAAGCTACAGCAGGTAGAAGAAATGAGGACATAAAAGAGTTGAATTAAAAACTTCAAAGAGCAGCTCCACACAAACTCAAGTATTAAAAAGAAATGGGCAAAGACCTGGAATTAGAAAAACAAAAGGGAAGAGCACACTCAGCATTTCTCAAGCTAAAATAACTGAAGAAAAGTTCCAGCCTCGACTTGCAACATTGAAGGATTCTATGAACAAAATATTGAATGATGCAGAAAGCATCAAAGAAGATGGGAGGAATGCATCGAATCACTGTGCCAAAAAGAATTGGTTCAACCATTCCAAAAGGCAGTATATGATCAAGAACTGGTGGTATTAAAGGAAGAAGTCCAAGGTGCACTAAAGGTATTGGCAAAAATCAAGACTCCAGCA
>NW_006408594.1:11254046-11259799 GCF_000296735.1 Chrysochloris asiatica
AATAATAATAATAAACTAATGCTTCTGTAGAATTGGCTGTGTCAGGCTCTGTTATAACTACTTTATATAGAGAGAGACAGAGAATCCTAGTGTGGTGCTGTGGGCTAATGCACTGGACTGCAAAGTCAGTCTGAACCACTAGGTAAGTGGTTCAAGCTCACCAGCCGCACCTTTGAAACTGTATACAGGGTCGCTATGTGTTGGAACCAACTCAACAGCACTTTCAACAGCATGTATATATATATATATATATTCACTCATTTAATGCAATCCTCATGACAATGCTATGCAGATGATCCTATTATTGCTGTTGTTAGGAGCAGAAGGTCCAGTCTTTTCTCCCACAGAGCAGACAGGTGGGTTTGAACTACCATTTTTTGGCTAACGGCTGAGTGCTTGACCACCGTTAGCTGCCACCTAGTCAGCCTAAGACTCATGACAACCTTGTGCACAAGGGAACGAACCACTGTCCAGTCCTGCTCCATCCCCATGATGGTCACTGCAGACGGAATTGCTGTGACTCATAGGATTTTAAGGGACTGGTTTTTGGAAGTAAATCATCAGTCCACTCTTCCAACCCCACCTTAGTCTGAAAGCTCTGCACAAGCTTGCTCAACACATAGCAACATTCAAGTCTCCACTGACAGGTAGGTGGTGGCCCCAGGTGACATGTGATGATTGGGAACCTTCTGATTTGTTCCTCATAGAAGGTGAGAATTCAACCACCGAGCACCAATACAAATGTCCTAGATACCATTGGTGCCCTCATTGTACAGATGGGGAAACTGAGGTACAGGTGGAGTGCAATCCCAGGAAGTCCGGCTCCACACCAGAGCTCAGACATGTGAAGGGCATTGCTCTGGCCCCACATTAATAAGTACAGCCCCAGGTTTCCTAACACACACACCACGCACAGGACTTGTTGGCCTCTAAGAGGAACCCAGTGATGATGAGTAACAGGGTTGAGGCACCCTTGGCAGCTTCTAAAGATGAGGTTTCCAGCATCCCAAGCACCTCACACTCTCCAGCTTGGTCGGCCGCTGTCCGCTGCTGTCATCAGCTCCTGGCGGCCTGAATCCTGACCTCCTCTCTTAGGCTGGGTCACTTAATGAGTTTTCCTGGCACCGTCTGCTCTGTTAAGTGCAATTAGGACCCAAGAGAGAGGTGATGGAGAGAGAGGATTAGAAAATGAACAAATGGAAGAATGGAACCCAGGGGGAAAATTAAGAAATCAGAAACTTCCCTGGCTGCTGGGAGAGTGCCAGAGGGAAGAATCTCTCTACGTTTCAGCAGAAGCAAGAAAAGAAGCAGTAGAATAGGGACACCAGCGGCGAGGTGGCCCGTGGAAGCTGTTCCAGGCCCTTAAAGAGTCCTGGTGGTGCAGTCATTAAAGTTCTTGTCTACTAAGAGGTTTACGGTTCAAACCCACCAGTTGCTCTGTGAGAGAAAGATGTGGCCGGCTGCTTCCAGAAAGATTATAGCCTTGCAAACCCTGTGGGTGTGGTTCTACTCTGCCTTCTAGGGTAGCTCTGAGTTGCAATTGACTTGATGGCTTGGTTTTGGACTGGTTTTAATATGCACTGAATGAGTCCCTGAGGGGTGCTAAGAGGTAAGTACTGAGCTTCTAACCAAAAGGTTGGGAGTTTGAACCTACCCAGAGATCCTCAGAAGAAAGGTCTGGTGATCTCCTTTCCAAAAGGTCCCAGTCATAAAAAAAACATACAGGGTGCAGTTCTACTCTGTAATGCGTGAGGTTGCTTTGAGCTGGACTTGACTTGAGGGCCCACAACCCCTCCATGAGGAATTTGTGGTGTTGTGTGCCATTGGATTGATTCCTACTCTTAGCAACTCTCTATGCCACATAGAACCGTCCCATGGGGCTTCAGAGGCCATAATCATTACAGGAACAGAAGGTCCAGTCTTTTCTCCCACAGAGCAGGCAGGTGGGTTTGAACTGCCGACTTTTGGTTAACGGCCGAGTGCTTGACTACTGTGCCACCTGATTTCCTTATCAAGAATGTATTTTATAAGCATTCCTTGTTCTTTTGCTCTGTTTCCCTGACAATGTCTGTTGACCCCCTGACAGTCTATGACAAATGCCGTAGGAGCCCCTGAGGAAAAGGAGGAGCTCGCATTGCCTGATGGAATGGGAAGTACTGTCTGTCACATACCACAATTTCATCACTAGCCCCTTATGTTTTACATAAATACGCTAATCCCTAGCACTGTTGTTGTTGTTAGGGGCCATCAAATTGGAACCAACTCATAGCGACTCTATGTACAACAGAATGAAACACTGCCCAATCCTGGGCCAACCTCTCTATTGTTGCCATGCTTGAGCCCAGAGATACTGAAACTTGCTCTCCAGTGTAGAGATGCTAAAGCAAATGGAAGAAATGAGGAGAAGTCCAAGAGCTAAACAGAAAATTTCAAAGGTCAGCTCAAGAAGATAAAATCAAATATTACAACAAAATGCGCAAAGCTCTGGAATCAGAAAACCAAAAAGGAAGAACATGCTCAGCATTTCTCAAGTTGGGTAACTGAAGAAAAAACTCAAGACTCGACTTCCGTTATTGACGTATTTTCTGGGCAAGTTATTGAATGATGCAGAAAACATCAAGAGAAGATGGAAGGAAGTGAGCATGGCTGCATTCCAGTCAAATCGGTTCTGACACATAGCGCCCCCTGCACCGCAGAACAAAACACTGTCCAATCCTACACCGTCTTCACGAGGACTGCTATGTTTGAGTCTGCTGTTGTGACCACTTACCAGCCCATGTCACTGTAGCTCTTCCTCCTTCTTCTCTGACCCTTGACCTTCCCAGCATGATGTCCTTCTCCAGGGACTGATCTTTCCTGATAACATGTCCAAAGTAAGACCCTGACATTTGAATTTCATATAACTTTCACATGTCACGAAATAGTGTTGTTGTTGTTGTTTTTAATTTCCTTTCAATCATTTAAAAATGTAGAAACTGCTCTTAACTCACAGACTACAGGAGTCCTGGTGTGGCACTGCAGATTAATGCACTGGACTGCGAATTCAGTTTGAATCACGAGATCAGTGGTTCAAGCTCACCAGCAGCTCCTCAGAAACCCTATACAGAGTCACTATGAGTTGGAACTGACTCGACGGCATATAATAACAACAACACACAGATGAGGAGAGGACAGGATTTGGCCTGCTGGTGATAGCTTACCAAGTCATTTGAGCTGGGAGTCTGGTCTGTCTCCCCCAACGCTGCCTTCACCTCCCCTCCCAGCCTAGGTCAGTGCCCTGGGTGGAAAGCATCCATCCGTGCCCCCACACAATCAGCAGGAGCCTGGGAAGCTGAGGTGCTGCCTTTCGCGGCTGACACTTCTCTGGAACCTCCCTTCCCTCCATTCAATCTCACGGTGGCATTGTAACTCTATAAACACGCTGTCGAAAGGACGAGTGACCCGTGATCTCAATAACAACAGAAGGAGCTGTGATTTATTGAGGGAAGAGCAAAGGAAAGGAATACCGATAAGCAGGATAATTAGACTGTTTCCTAAACAGTCCATCCGACCTGGGTGGCTCCCATCAGCATCCCAGAAGCCCTTCCGGCTCCAGGCAGCCGAGCAAAAATCTCCTTTGGCCTCTAGATCTCAGCCTTTAGAGGACTGGAGAGGGGCAAGGGTTGTGACAATTTGAAGCTGAGGGCTTTGGTATTCATTCAACAAATATTTATGGATTTGATATACAGCTGTTCCTAGTTAGAATCTCAATAAATGTCCATTGAAGATAGGGGTAAATGCTTTATGAGCATTTGTGTGTAAACACCTTCAAACAAACAAGGCAAATCCAGACCAGTATCTGTTTTGTACATAAAGTTTTATTGTAACTCAATCATGCCCATTCGTGTACGTATTTATTGTCTGTGGCTATTTTCACGCTATCATGTCAGAGTTATATGACTACTGGCCTGCAAGGTCTAAAATATTTACTGTCTGGCTAGTTACAGAAAAAAATTAGCCAACCTCTGCTCCACGGCAATGCTTTTGGAAAAAACACAATAAGTAACAAATTTTGCTTTGTCACTTGATGCCAAAATCTTGTTTCTCTATGTCCATAATACTGATAACGATGCTAGAGAGCAGAGGAGAGCAGGATGATTTCCACAGGTGGGGAACTTCAGCCAGCTCTCAATAGAAGGAGCACAATGGCAGGTGAACACAGCAGAGAAATGGGACCCGCACTTGGAAAGGTCCAAAAGAAAACTGGCTGCGTGTCCCAGTGGAAACAGTGAGTCTCAAGATTAGCAGCTATTGTAGCAGAATCAAGGCGCTCTGATGAGGTACCCCCAGGACTCTGTTGGTTTTGCCTGGAGCAGGCTCTGATGCTGACATTTATGAAAGCTTCCTCAGGTGGTGCGAAGGTGAAGCTCTGGCTGGAGTGAGACTGGGGAGAGCAGCTGAGGCCGGTGAAGGAGACGGGACCAGGTCATGACGTCCGAGAAATTTGGACTTCATCTTCTGGACAATAAAGGGCCCCCTGTGAGTTTAAGAAATGGATGAGGTTGAACCATAAGATCTCGGCAGACACACTCTGGGGCCGTGTGAAGGACAGAGCATAGACTAGAGGGAACGGGATCATCTGGAAGAAACTGTCGAAGTTGAGAGAAGAGATGATAGGATTTAAACTCCAGCAGAAAGCTGAACAGTGTGGAATGAGATAAGGAAGAAAGAGATGTGGAAAAGGCAGGAAAGAAATGAGAGACTCAGAGACTGCTTGAGTGCTTGGATGCTGACAAATCAGACTGAGATGCTGTGCTTCCATTTACAGAAATACAACATCTAGGAGGATGGATGTGAAGGGGAGAGAATGAGTTCCGTTTTGAACGTGTTGGAGTCTGAGAGACGTGTAAAAATAGTAGTCATAGCAACAGCAGCAGCCGCCACAAATCACTTAGAGAGCGTTGGTTATGTGCCTGAAGGACAGACAGAATGCTCCTCTCTCATAGTTTGGACCTGTTGTCAGAAGGGACCAGTCCCTGGAAAAGGACATCCTGCTTGGTAAAGTTGAGGGTCAGTGAAAAAGAGTAAGACCCCCCAATGAAATGGATTAGCACAGTGGTAGCGGCAAGGAACTCAAGCGTACCAACAATTGTGAGGTTGGCACAAGACCGGGCAGGGTTTTGTTCTGTTGTGCATAGGATCACTTATGAGTCGGAACCGACTTGATGGTACCTAACAATGATGACTGTGTGCCTCGTTTTATTGTCACAACAGCTTGATGAAGTAATCTTACTGCTCCCATTTTACAGAAGGCAAAAGTGAGGCTCAGGGAAACTGAGTAAGCAGAAAGAATGAGCAAAGCTACCACTGTGTGCACATGCCACTTTCCACAGACCTAGCACAGAAACTGATGAGCGCTCTAGTGAGCGCTCAGACACTGGCAGTATTGTTGATTGCTATCTTCTTCTCCCATCGTGGGAAGAAAAAGTGGACCAAACCTGCAGAGGAGGAGAGCCTGGGCACATAACAGATACCTGTGGGTTAGGTATTGGACCAATAGCTGCAAGGTCGGCAGTTCAAACCCACCAGCTGCTCTGCAGGAAAAAGATGAGGTTATCTGACCCTGTAAGATTAACAGTCTTAGAAACACTAATGCGTTCTGCTTTTTCCTAGAACGTCACTATGGTTTAGGGTTGACTCGATGACCATGGGATTTAGTACATACATATATATACTAATTGGTTAAGCATTTGGATACTAATTGAAAGTTTGGT
>NW_006408594.1:11260134-11273567 GCF_000296735.1 Chrysochloris asiatica
TGGAGTGGCTGGTGGGTTTGAACTGCTGACTTTGTGGTTAGCAGCCTGAAGCATAACCCATTGTTGTTGTTGTTGTTGTTGTTAGGTGCCATTGAGTCAGTTCCGACTCATAGCGACCTATGCACAGAAGACCTCATGCACACTATATATATATCAAAATCATCCAAACTCTGGTTATATTAAAATGCCCACCTATGTCCACGGTTGATGACAACATTGAGCAAGCATGAAGTAATTCTAATAGATGCGTGACAGTGGATTATGTGGCAAATCATTGCTTGTAAAGTGCAGTTCTGACTCATAGCAACCCAATATAAGGGTTTCTGAGGGGTTTGAACCACTGACCTTGTGGTTAGCAGTCCAATGTTTATCCTACAGCATCACACCAGGACTCCATGTATACACATCATTTTTATTGTTAAGTGCTATCAAGTAGATTCCAACTCATAGAGGCCTTGCACAGGTTTCTGAGCAGTAGCTGGTAAATTTGAACCACCCACCTGTAGTCCAAACCAACCTTTAGGTTCAGTGTTTTTCCCTCCACTGCCACACAAGGAGTCTAATATATATATATATATATATATATATATATATAGTTTCAATTCAAGTTCCTGCTGGTTTTTGTTTGTGGCTCTTTAATTAGGCATCTCAAAGGCCTCTTGCTCTTACCCTTCTCCAACGCTATCCCACGCTCACCCCGTAACTGTTTCTTTTTTTCTTTTTTTTTTAATTGCTTCTCACAAAGTTCATCTTAATCTACTCACATCTGTTATGTTCTCAGAGGGAAATTGTGTGATAGCTCCTTCAAGCCCAGTCAGTTCATTTTTTTTTTTTTCCTTGTGGAGAAAAGGGGGACTTTTTTTTTCTTTTTCTTTTTAAATAAAGCTCCTCTCACCAGATTCAACGCCAAATAAATAAAGCTGCTATTCATTTCCGAATCTCCCATCTCGATCGTGCTGAGCTGTTTTATCAGCATAGCCTGTTGGGCTGTCTCTCTGAGAGCCTAGCACAGCACATAAGAATGTTCCCCAAGTGAGTGCTGTGAAAATAGAACCCCACTAAATGAGGCCACAGAAAGCAAGGCTGTAGCTCTCTTGGTGAGTGCGGGAGCAAATATTATGTTTACATTCTTGGGAGGAGAATGCCAACATCGCAAATGTGGCCTCAGCAAAAGGCAGCAGTCAGCCCACCAGGAGCAAGTAGCTGAGGCGGTTCTAAGGAAGACTTAAAACCAGGCCCCTACTCTCCCAAAGAACCCTGTCTCATGCCTGGGTCCTGCTCTTCTAGCTGCAATTGTCAGCTGCCATCAAGTCGACCTGCGACTCATGGTGGTCCCACACACAACAGGCCTAAGCACTGTCCCTAGAGTCAGTTGTCATTCAAACTATGGTCATCCATGGGGGTTTACTGGCCAGTTTTCCGAAGTGGGTCCCCAGACCTGTCTTCCTAGTCCATGTTAGTCTGGAAGCTTTTCTGAAACCTGTTTACATCATTGTAGCACATCAGCCTCCACAGGCAGTTGGGTGTATTATTCAACTGAATAGATATATTCAACCACAACTGAACCCAGGTCTCCCACATGGAAGGCAAAAAGTCTACCATTGAATCCCATTGCCTTGTGTTCTAGTTTCCACTCCCTCCATGTCAACACTGACTCTTCACAGACTTAGAAGTACCGGGGATAAGGGACTTGCAAAGGAATGGAGCCCAGACTTCCATGCAATGCTTCCTCACCAGTGGCCTGGCCTTGCTCTTTGGAGTCTCTGTTCAATGCACCATATAAATGGTCAGTGTATGCAAACCAATCATGGGGAGCTTCCCTGGATGAAGAGATATGTAGAGTCCCACCCAACTGGTCTCTCTGGACAGATCCATTCCCCCAAAGAAGGGGCCCCAAAAACCCCTCCAAGGTACTGCAAGACTATAGTGTCCAGTTTGGAAACAGTCCCCTAGATCTGAAAGGAGTCCCTGGGTGATGCAAACAGCTAACATGCTCAACTGTGAAGCAAAAGGTTGGGGGTTTAAGTCTACCTAGAGGTGCCCAGTAAGAAAGTCCTGGCAATTTACTTCCTCAAAAAATCATCCATTTAAAACTCTTTGAAGCACGGTTCGATACTGACACACATGGGGTCACGATGAGTTGGAGTTGAGTCGACAGCAATTGGTTTAGGGTTTTGTTTTTGTTTTTTGTAAAATAAATACTCAGGTACCATACTCAATATCATTTGTTTATTTGTTTGTTTATTCACTCATTCATCCCTTTGATTCATATCTCTAATATGTACTAAACATCTGGTAGGTACAAGGAGAGGAGTTCTGGTAGCATAGTGGTTACAAGTTGGGCTGCTAATCTCAAGGTCATCAGTTCCAAGCCACTAGTCTTTCCACAGGAGAAAGATGAGGCTTTCTGCTCCCATGAAGATTTATTTATAGCCTCAGAAATAATTACATAGAGTCACTATGAGTTGGAACCGATTCCATGGCATACCACCCCACCACCACCAGGTACAAGGAAAGGAGCTCTGCTAGTGTAGTTACGAGTTGGGCTGCTAATTTCAAGGTCAGCAGTTTAAAGCTACTAGTCTTTCTGCGGGAGAAAAATGAAGCTTTCTTTTCCCACGAAGATTTATTTTCAGTCTCAGAAACAATTATATAGGGTCATTATGAGTTGGAACCTACTCCACGGCACACCACCACCACCACCAGGTACAAGGAAGACCGTAGTGAATTTAAAAGACAAATCCCCATTCTCATGGAAGTCATATTTTTGTGGGGGTTATATGGTCATTGTGGACAGCAGTAAGAATAAGCATGAGCTTAAGACAGAAACATGTAATGGAAGAGGACTAGGTGTGGAAAAGATTGGGTGGTCAAGAGAAGCCTCTCTGAAAAAGTCACAACGGAGCTGTTGAGAAGGAGCGAGTAGCTATGTGACTCTCTGCAAAAGAGGCTTTACTGGGTAATGAACCACAAGGCAAGACCCTGATAAAGGCTCCAGCTTGGCCCATTCTACGAACTGAGGGAGATGAGATCAGGCAAAGGCAGGGCCAAAACATGCTGGTCTTTGCAGGTGCGTGTTTATAAAACACTGTAGAGGGCATGGATTTAGCTCAGAGATCTCTGGCACCCACCGTGTTGCTGATTTCATTCCCTGCTGAAATCATGAAATCCGGCCACACCCCTCCCTCATAAAGGGGAGAACACTGGATGGGGAGCAGAGTTTGAACTTTTGGAAAAGCCCTTCCCTCCCTTCCCAGTTTTTCTTTCCTTTTCCTTTCCAGCTGCACGTAGACCTTCTCCTTCGGTGGAGAGTCAGTTTCCACTCCGGTAACATAAGTGGATGTTGCAGGGAACAGAACTCTCTTTTCAAATGAAATGTGAAATACCAACAGAAGTTAGAGTGGTGGTGTATTCGTTCTCCTTTTGTTCTATAACTTTTGATGAATATTTAAATTTATTTTAATAAGGGAATATGAAAGCTTGTTGACAGATGGACAAAGTGTATTGAAAAGGACATTTTTGGTAAGTACATCAGGAGGACAAGTGTGACACTGTGGGATAATGCACTCCACTGCAAGGTCAGCGGTTCAAACTGATCAGCAGCTTCTCAGAAACCCTATACAGGGTTGCTATGAGTCAGAATCAACTCCTTGACAGTGAGTCCTTGCATAGCATGGCTTTGAGAAAATCACCTGAATTTTACTACTTTGCCCTGCAACCTTGTTGTTGTTGTTAAGTGCCGTTGAGTCGGTACCGACCCATAGCGACCCTGTACAGGGTTTCCGAGGGTGTAAATCCTTACGGGAGTAGAAAGCCTCATCTTTCTCCCACGGAGCAGCTGGTAGTTTCGAACAACTGACCTTAAGGTTCGCAGCCCGATTCGTAACCACTACGCTACCAGAGCTCCAACCTTAGGTTGCTGTTTTTGGCTAACTGCAGTCAAGACTGCCCGCAACTCATGGCAAGTTCACACACAATGGGACCAAAATCTTCCATTCCCTTTCATCGGCTGGATACCAAACCATTATGGTCCATAGAGTTTTTTCTTTGTTTACTTTATTTTTGATAACTTATTGTTGACATAAATATTGTTGAAGATATACACAGCAGAACACGCAGCAACTCAACAATCTCTACATGCAAATTGATGGTATTTTTCAAGTTGTGTAGACCTTCTCACTCTCCTACTTGGAATTGTTTCACCCCATTATAAACACATTGCCCCCTAAACTGCTGTTAATTTGACCCCATTTAGATAGCTCTTTAGATGAACACAATGCACAAGGTTGTTGTTGTTGTTAAGTGCCATTGAGTCAGTTCTGACCCATAGCAACCTTGTATAGAGTTTTTTAGGAGCAGCTGATGAGCTTGAACTGCCAACCTTGTGGTTAAAACCGCCTTTGCAGTGCAACACATTAAAGCACAGCGCCAAACCAGGACTCCCAATGCACAAGGCAGACATTCTTTATTAAATAAACTACACTGTAGGATAAGGACCAAACTGCTAACCACAAGGTTGATGGTTCAAACCCACCAACAACTCCTCGGAAACCCAGAGTCACTATGAGTCAGAATCTACTCAAGTAAAACAAAAACAATTGCTTAGTTTAAGGGGCCTTGATGCTACAGTGGGTCAGTTATCAGGCTGTTAACCAGAAGGTCAACAGTTCAAATCCAGACACACCTGTGGAGACATACAGGCTCAGAAACCCTCTGGGGCAGTTCTACTCTTAAGAGTTGTTGAGTTGGCGCCAATGCATGTTTCTGAGGACAGCTGGTGAGTTTGAACTATCAGCCTTTCACTTAGCAGTGCAATGCTTATCGAACCTGCTTGTTTTTGTCAAGTGCCGTCGAATTGGCTCTGACTCATAGTGACCCTATTCATAAGGTTTTCAGTGACTAAATATTGATGCTTTTGAGTTATGGTGTTTGAGGAGAATATTGAAAGTGCCATGGGCTGCCAAAAGAACGAACAGATCTGTGTTGGAAGTAGTCCAGCCAGAATGCTCCTTGGAGGCCAGGATGGCCAAACTTCACCTCTCATACTTCAGACATATTGAGGGACCAGTCGCTGGAGAAGGATATCATGTTTGGTAAGGTGGAGGGTCAGAGAAAAAGAGGAAGGCCCCCACCCAGTGAGATGGATTGGCCAAGTGGCAGCATCGATGGACTCAAGCATGGCAACAATAGTGAGGTCGGCCCAGGATCGGGCAGTGTTTTGTTCTGCTGTGCATAAGGTTGCTATGGGTCAGTACTGATTCGATGGCACCTAACAACATAGTGACCAGGAGTGTCAGGAGAAGCTGGTGGATTTGAGCTGCTGACTTTGTGGTTAGTAGTCTAGTGCTTATCCTACAGTTTCACATCAGGACCCACTGTTGTTGTTGTTTAGTGCCATCAAGTTGATTCTGACTCATAGTGACTCCATTTAGGATTTCCAAGGAGCAGCTTGTGGATTTGAACTGCTGACTTTGTGGTCCCGTGCTTATCCTACAGCGCCACACCAGGAGCCACTATGAGCCTATAATTGTAGTCATTGAAGACAATACCCTCAGGACTGAGTTCTCAGCACCCTGAGACACCTCTCCTGTCCTCTAAAACCTCCCCTTTGCAGTTGTTGTGATGTGCCATCGAATTGGTTCCTACAGCCCAGGTATCCCCTTCTTCTTACTACAAATATAAGACAGGTCTACTAGAGAGGACGGTATGCACAGCTCCGACTCCAAAACTAACATCCAATCTTCCCAGATCTCAGCACAAGGCGCTCACCCCCTTCCCTTCTGTAACGTGACCTTATCACTTCTGATAACATCCAGAATTTTCTTTGCCGGGAGTCACAGTACCCAGAACACACAAAATGCTTTTGAAAATAGTATGTTTAAGTGGATTTTTAAGATCACACTATTTCACCCAAGTCAAACAGACAAGGAGTGGTATCCTCCCGGGCGGGACCCCTGTACACAGCCTCCTCCCCTACAGTCTGTCTGTCTTTTGACTCTAGACAAACACCTCCCAAGTCTTTGGGAACGTCAGAAGGTTTTCATACTCTCCCCCAGAAGGGTGGTGTGTGGAGGGAGGATGGTGAAACACTGCTTAATTGACCTCAGTGTCACTGGTTGATGTAACCAGTTGAGCGTTCCACTGTTAGCTAAGAGGTTGGTAATTTTAACCCACCAGAGTTAACGTCAGGAGACAGCTGTGACAGGCCACAGTATTGAAAACCAGATGGACAGTTCTACGCTGCACACCTAGGGTCTCCATGAGCTGGAATCAACTTGAGGGCAAGAGCAACAATACAGTAACTATTGATCTCAGAAGATGCATAAGACTAAGAGTAGCCAGTCATGTTTTCACCTAACACGTTCTCAGCATATCTGAGCCCTTCTTAAAACACTTTATAGAGGTCTGGAAACAAAGACTCCCAAGCCCAGAAGATAGAAGCCACTAGGACAGAAAAATAAAAGACACTTTCTTTCTGTTTTGGGTGAGTTAAGACATTGGGCATTACAAAATCTGTAGCTACATTATCCATAAAGGTTCTCATTAATGGCAAACAGCTCTATGTAAGGGACATTTGCTTGGTGCCAGGGACTGTTCAAATCACTGGACTTGGGTGTTTCGTACTCAGTCTTCACAGTAACTCTGTGAGGCATATACTTTTATAAACAGCATTTTGAAGGTGGAAAAACAGACCTAACAAAGTTAAGAAAATTCCCAAGATTAGACATTTAGTAAGTGGTGGACTACCAAACCCATGCTTTTTATTTGTTTGACATTTTGTATTTTTTAAAGCTCTTAATGGAGTTCTGGAGTCCTGGTGTGGCACTGCGGGTTAATGCGCCAGACTGCAAAGCCATTTGAACTGCAAGGTTGGAGGTTCAAGCTCACCAGCTGCTCCTCAGAAACCTTATACAGGGTCTCTATGGGTTGGAACCAACTAGACGGCACTTAACAACAACAAATAGTGGAGTTCTGATATGGCACCATAGGATAAGCACTCGACCTCAAGGTTGGTTTGAACCCCAAGGTAGGTGGTTCAAACTCACCAGCCATTCTCAGAAACCCTCTACTGGGTCGCTATGTATTGGAACATACGCCACGGCATTTAACAATAACAACATCCATGCAATTATGGTGATCGCTAAGAGAGAAAAAGGAGCTCTGGTAGCGTAGAGGTTACGAATCGGGCTGCTAACCTCAAGGTCAGCAGTTCAAAACTACCAGCTGTTCTGCAAGAGAAGGATGAGGCTTTCTGCTCCTATACAGATTTGCAGCCTCGGAAACCCTGTGCAGGATCACTATGAGTCGGAACCGATTCCACAGTACTTAACAACAACAAAGAGAGAGAAAGATAGATGACAGATAGCTAGATCAATAGATCATTTCTGCTCCTGCCAAGTCCGTGAGGAGAGATACAAATATTATCGTCCCCATTTTACACACGAGTAAACTGAGCCCCTAGAGAGAGTGAAGAACTTGGCACGGTGTCTAGGAGTGACTAAGGGAGGGTTTGGACCCCTGGTGTCATAGTGGTTAAGTGCTCATCTGCTAACCAAAAGCTCAGCAGTGTCAACTTGCCAGTCACTCCTCTAGAGAAAGGTGTGGTTGTCTACTTCTAGAAAGATTTATAGACCAGGACACCCTCCAGGGTAGTTCTACCCTGTCCTGTTGGTTTGTTATTGACTCAAGAGCAGTGGTTTTGGTTTGGGGTGTTGTTGTTTTTGGTAAAGGAAGATTTGACCTTAGATCAGCCTTTCCCTGACCCCATAGTCTGTGTTTTCTCTGTGTGACCTACAACACTTCCCCTGATTTCTTGTGACTTATGTGGGAGAGAAAATGCAATGATGCAAAGCTCAAACACTCATTAAATGAAACTGCAAACCGAGCCGGCCTGATGGGCATGCTTCAGGGGGCCCCTAAAAATGTAAGCAGTAGTCTATTCTCTATCACATTCAGCTGCTATGCCTTTCGCTCTTGGAACTAGCTATTTATGCCATCTATGTATCCATCTGTAGCACTGTAAATTAATGCGCTGGATTGCAAAGTCGGTTTGAACTGCAAGTTTGGCAGTTCAAACTTACTAGTCACTCCTTGGAAACCCTACACAGGGTTGCTATGGGCCAGAACTGACTCTACAGCACTTAACAACAACAACAACAACAATCTATCCATCTATCCATCTATCTTGTGCTTATTTATTTTCCATCAACTCCACTAGGATATGCCTTTATGAGAAAGGGACCTTGTATCTGTGTTGTTTCCACCACTGTTTGTCAGTCTGTCATTATGATGTTGTGTGTCATTATGATGTTGGAAACCATGTCATGAGCATTTCAGATACCAGCAGGGTTACCCATGCTGGACAGGTCTACCTCCAAAAATTAGTCAGAGACCCCTCTGGATCAAAGACTATTGTCCAAAACGATTTTGAGAAAGTTGTCAGGAAGAACCAAGTACTTGAGTGAGAAGGGCATGATGTTTGGTAACGTGAAGGGCCAGCAGAGGCGAGGGAAGCCCTCCACAAGCTGCATTGGCACAAAGACTGCAACAATGGACTCAAACAGAGTAATGTCATCATGATGCTACAGAAGTGGCAATAAATACTTGTTCTGTGGCACATGGACTTCTGTGAGTCACAGCTGACTGGACAGCAGCCGACAACAGCCTGGGTCTTATTTGTACCCCGATTCCAATGCCTAGCACAGCGCCTGCAGTAACTATTTGTGGATCAAGTGGATGAGCCCTTGATCAGAGCCACATGAAGAGTAGGTACGCCAAGTGGTTCAGAGCTCTGTGGGAGAGATTCCTGAGGACTAAAGTGGATCTGGTGTCCTAGTGTGGCGCCCTAGGATAAGCACTCGACCCCCAGGTCAGTTTGCTGCTCAAACTCCTCAGAACACCTATAAATCAGAACTGACTCAACAGCATTTAACAACAGCAGCATGGATCAGGACAGCTTCCTAGAGGAGGCGGTAGGTTCTGAGACAGTTTTGATGTTGGAGTAGATATTAAGCAAGACACAGAGAGCCAAGGCTGGAGTCCCCCAGGACCCCGGAGGCAGAACTTCCTCAGAGCAACTGGGAGCAGGATATGGCTGTGGTTTTGCCCCAGCAAGACTAATAGCCTTGCTCATCTGCCCATGGGTACTTTTGTCACCCAGAGGACTTTATTCTGTTATGACCACCTAGGGCCCTCTGGAACTAAGGATCACCCTCATCAGCAACTCCACCCTCACCTGTAGACAAAATGGCCATAGCTCTGGTCCAAACCAGGCTCCCAAGAGAGGGTCAGGATTGGACAAATCTCCTCTTCCTGGTGCTTTGTCAGCCTAGAAGTGTAGAGAAATAAAAGGAGTAGGACCTGGGACTCAGTAGTCCTACTTCCTGGCTGTGTGGCCTCAGGCTAGTCACATGCCCTCTCTGAGCCCCCTTGGCTTCATTTGTGGTAAGAGAATGATAATCCCTACCTCCATGACTTCAAGATCTTAACCCACTGTCCAGTTAGCTCTGGTGATAATCCCTAGCTCCATCAAAGCCACCACCTCCTCTAGGAAGCCTTCCCGGTCCACTCAAGTTCACAATCCAATCACCATTCACTGTCCAATCAGCTATGGTGATCATCCTTCCTCCATGACTTCAAGATTAACACCCACCATCCAATCACAGTGGACCAGCCTGCTCCACACATGCAATGTTAAACTTCAGTATAACCCAATCTTTTCTCTATATGTTGATCCAACACACAACATTGCTTTTTCCTTTTTATATTAAGAACTAATTGAATAATAGACACAGAGGTGAGACGGGAGAAAATCATTCCTGCAGACTCCACAAGAGTAGGTAGGAACCTTCCCTTACTTTGCTCTGCATTCTTTCTCCAGCTCCTAGAATAAGTGCATGTAAACCGAACACCAAACCCATTGTACCATTGAGTCATTACTGACTCCTAGTGATGCCTGTGACTCCATCGGGTTTTCTTGGCTGTTCTTTTTATGGAAATAGATCATCAGGTGTTTCTTCCACAGACTGTTTGGGTGGATTCAACCTTTTGGATTATAGTCACATGCAAGCCATTTGTGCCACCCAGGGTCTACAGGTAAATAATATTTAACAAGAAAAACCGAAACAACCCACAGCCATTGAGTTGACTCTAACTCATAGCCACCCTGTACAGGGTTTCCAAGCTAGTAAATCTTTCTGGAAGCAAAAAGTCATATCTTTCTCTTGCGGAGTTGAATTGTTGACTTTGCAGTTAGAAGTCCACTGCTTATCCTACAGTGCCACCAGGCCTTCTTATAAGTAAATATGTTGTTGATGTTGTTAAGTGTCATTAGTCAATTCCAACTCATAGTGATTCTGTACAGGGTTTACGAGGTTTTAAATCTTTGCAGGAACAGAAAGTCTCATCTTCCTCCCACGGAGCAACTGGTGGTTTCAAACGGTCAACCTTGTTTGTGGTTCACAGTCCAATGCTTATCCTACAGAGTTATCATGCTACCTACAGATAAACATTATTGTTGTTAAGTGCCAACAAGTTGGTTCTGACTCATAGCAACCCTGTATAGGGCTTCTGAGGAGCAACTGGTGGATTGGAACCACCAACCTTATGGTTAACAGTCTAGTGCTTATTCTACAATGCCACACCAGGACTCCACAGGTAAATATAGTAGTCACTTAAGACATTTTTTGGCAAATGAGTGATATTTCTCTCATACTTTCTGTCACATCTGCCCTCAGATACCCCAACCTTGAATCTTTCTGGATACCCCAAACGGAAACTCTGAGCTCCAAGGGAGATCAGTGAACTATACTGTCTCCAGCCTTAGGGTGCCGAAGTGGGTTTATATCTCCCACATCAGCAGATTTTCCACCCTCACTGTGATGTTTCCAGAACTTTGCTTTTCTCTCTTCAGCCCCTGTCGTGGTGCTGGTTGGTGCCTCAGATACTGAGCGCCATTCTGCCCTCACACCCGTACCTTTGTCCACACCACTTCCTTCTCTCTTGTCTCAACAACCATCATCTTTCCCCTGAGCGCTGACTCTCTAGTCCACCTTGTCCTCTGAGATTTGGCTACCTGTCTGTCCCATCTCACACTTGGTTCTCCAAGCTCCTGGCATCTTTTTTCACACTGAAACACGCACAAGTGTCAGCGTAGTTAAATCCGGTTGTTTGAACTTGAGTATTTCAAGCATCTTATAGAACACTGTAAACCAGTGTTCATGGGCCTACACCCCTCTGACCTTTTTCATCAAGTTTTTTGAACGGAGGATCTGTACACACCATCTCCATGTTCTCACTCCCTCTCGAGCACCGTGAGTTAGCCCTCTCTGGAACAGATCATTCCTGGTCTTTAGTTCCTTGCTTGGTTTGCCCTCTGGGACATTTGTCACAATTGCCCCACATCCTGAGACTCGGTCTCACCTGGCCTTCAAGGACACCATTCTTGTGTATGTTCCTCTTTGCTCTCTAACCAGACTTCTTTTCCTTCACTTTCTTTTGGACATATCATCTGTGGGCACAGTTGGTGGAGAGACTATCATGTTTGGTAAAGTGGAGGGTCAGCAAAAGTGAGGGAATCCCTCAGCAAGATGCATTAAAGCAGGCTGAAATATAGCAAGTGTCATGAAGATGGCACAGACAGAGTGACGTTTTATACATAAAGTCACCATGAATCAATGACAACAACAAGAACCATTTTACATTTGAGGAAACTTGTCAACAAGGAGATGGACTAGACCAACTTAGCATTTGGGGAACCAGAATCAGCTCTAGGTGGCCTGGCTTCAGAGACCACAGTCTTAACCTCATTTTGTTTGTATGTAATCTTACATGGTTGATTTTGAATCTAAGAATTCTGGGGAAACAAGTGACTTGACCAAGGTCACCAAGTGACGGACCTTCCCAACAGGCCCTAGAGTCTTGTCCTCCCAGCTCCAAGTTTTATTTTTCTTGTTTTGATCAGTCATATGGACCTCCTGCCAAACTGATGTCCTGAACAAAGGAAAGGAAGGACTGTGGGCAGCCCTCCTGCAGAGATGGCTCAGAACAGTGAAATGTCCACACTCGAATTGAGATAATAAGTTTAGGCAGCCATCTGCTTTGTTTGCTTGGCTTGGTCTGTTTTCATTACAATCTGGACTACCCCCCTCAGGAGGCCCTGATGCCTCCTTTATTCTCCTGTTGGGCAGAAAAGGGAGTGGAGGGCAGTAGCTTCACTGAGAAGTACTGACAGGAACAAGGAGGCAGAACGGTCAGCTTCAGTGTCGGACAGTGAAGGACTAAACAGAGGGGGAGTGACAGGCAGAGGCTGGCGAGGACAAGCTCTCGGTTAGGGCCTGTCTCTCAGGAGCACAAGCCTTTCACGGGTGAGTAATACTCCTCAAAGCCAGCCAAGTTGCTTCCTTGCCTGAAGGTCAAGTTCTCAGAACTCAAAGGGGAGATTGACCAAGGATCACTTGGAGCAAGGCAAAAGCAAAACTTAATGGGTTCTAGGAGGAGCCTACTGTCCTCTCCTCAGCCAGACAAAATCAAGAGGTCATCCAAAAACATAAGGTGGGAAACAGCAGGGTGAGGTTCCACCAAGACACAAAACAACTCCTCTAAAGCCACTAGTAATGATACCCTTTATTATTCATTGTCTAGTGTAGTGGTTACGAATCGGGCTGCAAACCTCAAGGTCGGCAGTTCAAAACTACCAGCTGTACTGCGGGAAAAAGAAGAGGCTTTCTGCTCCCATAAAGATTTGCAGCCTTGGGAACCCTGTATAGGGTCGCTATGCGTCAGAACTGACTCCACGGTACTTAACACAACAACAAGATCTCTTATGAAGTTGTTGTTGTTGTAGTTGTTATGTGCCTTCGAGTCGGTTCCAACTCATAGCGACCCTGTACAGGGTTTCCGAGGCTGTAAATCTTTACTGGAGCAGAAAGCCTCATCTTTCTCCCACGGAGCAGCTGGTAATTTTGAACTGCTGACCTTGTGGTTCGCAGACCGATTTGTAACCACTATGCTACCTGAGCACTGGAGAAAGACGTCATGCTTGGTAAAGTAGGCGGGACCAATCGCTGGAGAAAGACATCATGCTTGGTGAAGTTGTTGTTGTTGTTGTTATGTGCTGTGGAGTCGGAACGCTTGGTGAAGTAGGAGGGACCAATTTCTGGAAAAGGACATCATGCTTGGTGAATTAGAAGGTCAAGATAAAAGAGGAGACAACGAGATGGATTGACACAGTGGCTACAACAGTGGGCTCAAACATCACACTAGTTGTAAGGCTAGCACAGGACCAAGCAATGTTTCCTTTTGTTATATGTAAGGTCACTGTAATATGTGACTTTATCTTCTCGAGCTGACCTTTGAAATTTTTTGTTCAGCTCTAGTACCTCCTCATTTCTTCCATTTGCTTTAGCACCTCTATGCTGGAGAGCAAGTTTCAG
>NW_006408594.1:11274787-11286071 GCF_000296735.1 Chrysochloris asiatica
AAGGAAGGCTGTAGAAGAATTGATGCTTTTGAGTTATGGTGTTGGAGGAGAATACTGAAAGTGCCATGGACTGCCAAAAGAACCAACGGATCTGTGTTGGAAGAAATACAGCCTGAGTGCTCCTTGGAGTCCAGGATGGCCAAATTTCATCTCTCATACTTTGGACATATTGTCAGGAAGGACCAGTCACTGGAGAAGGACATCATGTTTGGTAAGGTGGAGGGTCAGAGAAAAAGAGGAAGACCTCCTGTTAGATGGCTTGGCAAAGTGGCAGCATCAATGAGCTCAAGCATGGCAACATTTGTGAGGCTGGTCTAGGATCAGGCAGTGTTTCGTTCTGTTGTACATAGGGCTGCTATGAGTCGGTACTGACTCGATGGCACCTAACAACAACCACAAGGTCACTGTGGGTCAGAGGTGATTTGACAGCACCTGACAGTAACATTTCACTCCTACAACATGCTACACTTCATTCCTACAATCTGCTTATCCAACCATTCATCCCTGATGCCCACCCTGTGCTAGGTGATAGGGTGTTCTTTGTTGCTGTAAAGTTGGTACCTACTCATGGTGACCTTATGCATAACAGAGCACATTGTTAGCCGGCCCTCCATCAGCTTCATGGTTAGTCTGTTGGAGTCCATTGTTGCAGCTCATGTGTGAATCCTTCTCACTGAGGTCTTCCCTCATTTTCCCTCACCCATCAAGCAAGATGTCCTTTGCTAGCCATTGGGCCAAAGTAAGTGAGAGGTGTGCAAAACTTTGAGTTCACATTCTAATTGGCTTGATGGAAACATTAGGTAAATAATAAGTGAGCAGTATAATTTCAGAGCATAGAAAATGTTAGAAAATAGAATCGGCTGGTATGAACGTGATGAGGAGCAAGGGGAAAGGGCAGACCCTTCCATGGAAGTGGCATTTGAGCTGAGATTTGAATGACAAGAAGCCACCAGCCATGGGCAATCTGGGCCATGCCTTCCAGGCAGAGGGGCTATAAGTGCAAAGACCCTCCGCAATAGAAAAGAGATGCATGGTCTGAAGAAGAGAGACAGCAGTGGGGCTGGAGCCGGCGAGCAAGGAGGGTCAAATGGAGAAGAGATGAAACAGGCAATACCAGTTCTTGGAGGACATCAAAGGCCACCTCTGGGACAGTGGATTTTGTTTTAAGTGCTGCGTGAAGAAGCCCTTGAAGGCTTTTAAACAGAAGATTATTATGATTAAGTTTGGATGTTTTAAACCATTACCCACACTCTGGCTGCTGTGGAAGGTCACACGTGGAATCCTGGAGACTAGTCGTGAAGCCATTTTGGAAACCTAAGCAGTAACGACAAGGGTGTGGATTCGCACGAGAGCTGAAGAATTGCTAGAAGAGATGAAAATCAGAATGTTGTTTGGATAAATCCTTCAGGACTTACTGAGATGTCTAAAATCTGCCAGACTGTGCTGTTCTCCTTGTTGCCTCCTTTTTCAGAAGTTCAGAGACATGTTTTATGCCCTTTGAACTTCACAGAAGCAATTGCTTCAGCCTAGAATTGTGGTTCAATTATCAACCCTCTTTTCCCCTCTCCTAAGCTGGCCCTTGGAGTCCTGGTATGGCGCTGTGGGTTGATGCACTGGACTGCAAAGTCAGTTTGAACAGCAAGGCTGGAAGTTCAAGCTCACAAGTCACTCCTTGGAAACCACATACAGGGTCGCTGTGGGTTGGAACCGACTCAACAGCACTGAACAACAACAGTGCCTGACCCTTATTCATGTATTGCTATTTTGTGACACTCACCTGCTAACCATGAGCTTGGGAGTTCAAGCCCACCAGCGGCTCCTTGGGAACCCTAGGAGGTTGCTATGAGTCAGAACTGACTCAATAGCACTTAACAACAACAATGTCTTTAGAGAGAATCTGAGTTGGAAACTCTTCACTTAATAACACCTTTCTCTGTTCATGGGCAAGATGTTTATGCCAAAGAGGTCTGGACCTGAGCAAAGTTAGAGCAGACCTAGAATGTTCCGGGGAGAAGTAAATAGGGGAGAAAATGTCAACTAGTTCTCTGCTCTCCTATGTTGGGGATTTGATGGTGATCAATAATGAACACTCCCCCTTCCTCACCCAAGTTCAAACTATATTAAAAATTTAAAGAGCAGAAATTTGAGAATTCAAATATTATCACCCGAGTACTAATAAAGATGATCTTGAAGACTATGGCTTAGGTGTGCAGGTAAGTGGACCTCTCAGTACTGAAATCCAGAATTAGATAACAATCAGCACTGAACTGCAAACCACAAGGTTGGCAGTTCAAACCCACCAGCTGCTCCTCAGAAACCCTATATAGGATTGCTATGAATTGGAACCAACTTGACAGCACTTGACAACAACAACAACCCATCAAATCCAAACAGCACTGGGTCACCAGAGGCCCTCACACTGGGACTTGACCCGAAAAGTTTGCAACCTGAGGAGCAGAACAGATTCCATGCTCTTTGTGGGAGGGATGGATCTCAAAGACAATAGAGAAAGGCGTGGACTGGGTTACACCTGCCCCATATCTCCTTCAAAATTTAACACTTCAATGACTGCCACTGGAGTCCTGGTGGGGCACTGTAGGTAATGCACTGGACCACAAGGTCGGTTTGAACCACAAAGTCTGTGGTTCAAATTCACCAGCTGCTCCTCGGAAACCCTATACAGGGTCCTTATGAGTTGGAACCAACTCAATGCCTCTTAATAACAACAGGACTGTCATAGCAAAGAACTATGAACTCAGTGACTTAAACAACCTAGATTTCTCTTCCCACACTTCTGGAGACTGGAAATCTGAAGTCAAGGTGTTGGCAAGGTTGATCGCTTCTGGAGGACTCTGAGGAAGAGTCTGTTCCATGTCTCTCTCCTGAGGCTGCTGGCATCCTTGGCTATAACTGTAGTTCTCCAATCTCTGCCTGTCTTTACTGGCCATCTTCCCTGTATGTCTTTGGTTCTATGTCTCTTTCCCTCTTCTTCTAAGGACACCCATCATGTTGGATTAGGGCTCACTTCAATCCAGTACAACATCATTTTAACTTAACTAATTATATCTGCTAAGAAGCTCTGGGAGCATAGTGATTACAAGTCAGACTGCTAACCTCAAGGACAGCAGTTCAAAACCACCAGCTTTTCTGCAAGAGAAAGATGAGACATTCTGCTCCTGTAAAGAGTTACAGCCTCAGAAACCCTTTGTAGGGTTTCTATGAGTTGGAACCAACTCCATGGCACACAACCACAACCACCAATTATATCTGCTAAGACCCTATTTCCAAATAAGGACACATTCACAGGTACCAGGAGTTAGAACGTGAACACATCTTTTGGGGGGACACAGTTCAACCCAGAACACCCTCTAATTATGCCATCCTTTTGCCTTTGAGGAGGAGTGAGTGAGGAGAGACCACGAGACAAGGAGTATGACTCCCTCCACATGGAAGAACAGAGACAAGATTTCCCTTAAAGTCTTTCTCACAATCCAAAAGTCCTCTGGTATTGAGAAGAAAACTACTGACCTCATGATTCCTCCAGAGTGAAAAATTCTGCCACACAATTTCTTCATATGCTGATCTATGGATCATTAAGAGAGGAGAAGGGGAACTAAGTAACACAGGGAGAAAGTCAAACACATGATGTTACATCGAAGGATTGCAATCAGTGAGATGAAACACAATGTGTAGGGTTTGTTGAATGTCAAAGTGAGGATCTGCTCTGTAAACCTTCACTCCATTCACAACAAAAAGTTTCAAGAAAGAGGAGTATTGTGAAAATATTCAGGAATTGGGAGTAGAGTCAGTTTCTCTGAAGCCCATGGCTGAGTTGAGGGAGGGAGTTTTCTTAAGCAAAACCAGACAGATCTTGGCTGAAAACAGAGAATACCAGAAGAATGTTTACTTGTGTTTTATTGGCTATGCAAAGGCATTCGACTGTGTGGGTCATACCAAACTATGGGATTTCCAGAACACTTCATTGTGCTCATGTGAACCCTATACATAGACTCATTTGAATAGAACAAGGGGCTTTAAATCAGAAAAGGTGTGCATCGGTACTGTTGTCTTTCCCACCATACTTATTCAGTCTGTATGCTGAGCAAATAATCTGAGAAACTACACTATATGAAGAAGAATGTGGCATCAAGATTGGGGAAACACTCATTAAAAGCCTGCCATATGCAGATGACACAATTTTGTTTACTGGAAGCGAAGAGGACTTGAGGCACTTGCTGATGAAGACGGAAGACTGAAGTTTTAATATGGATTACAATCCAGTGTACAGAAAGCATCTTCACAGCTGGACCAATAAACAGCATCATGACAAACAGGGACAAGAGTGAAGTTATCAAGGATTTCATTTTACTTGGATCCACAATTAACACCCATGGAAGCAGCAGTCAAGAAATCAAATGATGTGTTGAGTTGGGTAAATCTGCTGCAAAATACTTCTTAAAAGTGTTCAAGAGCAAAGAAGTCACTTTGAGGCCCAAGGTGTGACTGACCCAAGCCATGGTGTTTTCAATCACCTCATATGAATGTGAAATCTAGACAGTGAATAAGGTAGACCAGAGAAGAGTCAGTGCTTATGAATTATGGTGTTGGTGCAGATTATAGAAAGTACCATGGACTTCCAGAAGAGCAAACAAATCTGTCCTGGAAGAAGTACAGCCAGAATGTTCCTTGGAAGCAAGGATGAGGAAACTTGGCCTCATGTAATTTGGACATGGTTTCAGGAGGGACCAGTCCCAGGAGAAGAACAGCATGCTTGGTAAAGTGGAGGATCATCAGAAAAGAAGAATCCCAATGAGACGAATTGACACAACGGTTATAAAACTGGAATCAACCACAAGAAAGATTGTGAGGATGTGGCAGGACCAGATCATGTTTGTCCTGTTATGCATAGGATTGTGATGAGTTGGAGCCAATTCAACTGCACCTAACACCAACAACTAAGATGGTGATTTAATGCAAAACATTTATTGGGATCTGTGCTTAGGAGCATCACCCATAAGAACATGCTACCACTTTATTAGGAGGACTCCAACAAACCCAACATGAAGTAACACCTCAGTGATTTCTACTCCCTTCCACCTGATTTATCTTCCCCCATAACACTCATCTCTACTGAACAAATCATCTTATTTCTTTCTTTCTTATCTTCCCACAAGGAGACCCTTGTGCTGCGATAACACCAATTCCACAAGTGGTTGGCTTTGAAAAAATCTACCTTCTTACAGTTCTGGAGGCTGCCAGTCCAAATCAGGGTCTTGGCCTTGTTGACTCTTTCCTTGAAGAGGAAAGAACCCAGCAATTCCTGGGTTCCTTGGCTTGTAGATCATTCTCACATGGTGCCTATCTCCCCCAGCAAATACTTGCACCTTTGTGTCCAATCTACCCTTTTTATAACTCAGAAGTGATTCGATTTAGAACCCACCTTGCTTGGATATGTTCTAATTAACATCACCAAGAAGACCCTATTTCCAAAGAGGTCTCTCGTACTTCAAACATATTACCAGGAGGGAGCAGTCCCTGGAGAAGAACATCATGCTTGATAAAGTGGAGGGACAACAAAAAAGAGGGAGACAGCCAACGAGATGGATTGGCACAGTGGCAACGGCAAAGGGCTGATGCAGATCAGCAATTGTGAGGATGGCGCAGGACCGCACAGTGCTTTGTTCTGTTGTACGTGGGATCACTATGGGTCAGAACTGACTCAACAGCACCTGACAACAACGGGGATTAGGATTTTCATGCATGCTTTGAGATGGGAAGGAACACAATGTAATACAACCCTGCCAGTACCTACCACGGAGTCCTGGCCTGGCACTGTGGGCTAATGTGTCAGACTGCAAAGTCGTTTGAACTGCAAGGTCAGTGGTTCAAGCTCACCAGCTGCTCCTTGGAAACCCTATACAGGGTCGCTATGGGTCGAAATCGACTCAACGGCACTTAACAACAACAACAAAAAGTACCTACAACAGGGTCTGACTTGTGATAGTGCCAAATGAATGAACGACTGGACTTTGGGGTCAAATAGAGCTCTGTTGGGATCTCAGCATGTCCATATACTAGCTGTGAGTCCTGTACCCGCATATGTAACCTGCTGAGCTGTGGTTTTTTCATGTGTGAAATAGGGAACTCATTTGCTAGCCGAATTTCTATGAAGATTGAATGAATTAATATGCAGCTCTTAGAATGTTGTTGTTGTTGTTAAGTGCCATCAAGTCGGTTCTAACCCATAGCAACCCTGTATAGGGTTTCCAAGGAGCGACTGGTGAGCTTGAACTGCCGACCTTGCAGTTCAAACTGACTTGCTTTGCAGTCTGGTGCATTAATCCACAGTGCCACGCCTGGACTCCAGCTCTTAGAATAGCACCTGGTAATAAGAAGCTCTCATTAAAAGGTAGCTGTCTTTGTAACTTATTGCTGTTTTTGTTATTACGATCATTACCATTACTTATTCACAGGCTGAGTCACATGGTCCCAGACCAGTGCTCCACCCAAGTCTCCCAGCCTCTCCTCTCCAGCCAGAGGTGGAGCGGGTGATCCGAGTGGTGACAGCCTGCCCTGTGAGTCAGCCCTGAACCCTAGCCACACCGGTCCCTTGGCACAAATTGCCTTGGCATTGGGGTCCTTGGGTTGAATCATCTGGGCCACAATCCCACAGAGGATACCTTGGCTGTGGAGTTTGGCTGGGAGAGCTTGCCCTCCCTGGGCCCTTCCAGGAAGAGACTGGGCACTTGCCCCATCACAAGCTCAGGGAGCTGCACTTGGCCCATTCAAGTCTATCTGTCAGGAAAACTTGCAAAAGAGCCAAATGAAGACAAATGGGTGAGGGCGAGGGGAGAGGAAGAAGGTAGGGAAAGAAAAACTGCCTCTATCCTGTGCTTTCAGACCTGGCAATGGCCTGGGTAGATCATGGAGTTCAAAATTGGCCAGACTTGGATTCCAGACCCCATCCCACTACTTGTATGGGGGTGACTTTGAGCAAGTTCATCACTTCTTGGAGCTTTAGCTGGGAGATGAGGAGGACATCATCGCCCTGTCAAGGTCACTGTGAGGACTTACTGAGTGGACATATGCTGTCTTCAAGTCTAAGATCTACCCCCAACGAGCTCTCTGAGCCACAGTAACGTTGTAGAACCAACCTAACCAAAGCCTTTGCTGTTGATTCTATTCTGACTCAGGGCAACTTGATGTGTTCCAGAATAGACCTGGGATTTTCTTAGCTCTAATCTTTTTTTTTTCCTACAACACCAGTGGGTGGATTCAAACTGGCAACCCTTAGGTTACTGCTAGTCACCCACAGTTCATACCACCCAAGGAGCTCATTTGTAGAAATCCTTGTTGTTGTTAAATGCCATCAAGTTGATTTCAACTCAAAGTGACCCTGTAAAGCGTTTCTGAAGAAAGTCTGGTGAATTTGAACCACCGACCTTGTGGCTCAGTGCTGTATTCAGCAGCGCCATATTGAGGTGTAACCCATACTATGCTCTTCTATCTTCATCAGTAAGTATTTTAAGTCCTCTTCACATTCAGCAAGGAAGGTTGTATCATCTGCATATTGCAGGTTGTTAATGAGTCTTCCTCCAATCCTGACATCACATTCTTCTTCATATAATCCAGCTCCTCGGATTATGTGCTTAGCGTACAGATTGAATAAGAATGGTGGAAGGACACAATGCTGGCACACACCTTTCCTAACTTTAAACCATTCAGTAGTCTCAATTCAAGGTGCCATCTCTAGGAAAGGCTCTTTATCTGTAGCCTCTGGGGCAAGTTTCTTATCTCCGCTTCTGTAGCCCAGTGTTCCTGGAGTTCTTAGTCACCTACATGTGACATCTGTCGTTGTCCTATTTGTGCTTGTTTGTGTCTGCGACAATGCAAGTGATGAGGTTTAGGACCAACCCTCCCCATGCAGATAAAATAAGCCCTATTCCCAAACAAGTTATTTCCACAGGTTAAGATTCCAACACATATTAATCCGTTGTGGTTGTTTTGTTGTTAGGGGCCATTGAGTCGGTACCCACTGATAGCAACCCTATGCACAACAGAACAAAGCACTGTCCAGTCCTGCACTGGCCTAACAATCATTGCTATAGTTGAGCCCATTGCTGCTGCCGCTAAGCAAATCCTTCTCCTTGGGATCACCCTCATTTTCTCCAGCCCTCCACTTGACCAAGCATGATGTCCTTCTCCAGGGACTGGTCCCTCTTTCTAATATGCTCAAAATATGAGAGACTAAGTCTGGCCATCCTGGCTTCAAAGGAGCACTCTAGGTGTACATTTTCCAACACAGATATGTTTGTTTTTCTGGCATTCCCTGATAGTTTCAATATTCTCCTCCAACACCATACCTCAAATGCCTCAATTTTTCTACGGTCTTCATATTCACTGTCTAACTTTCACATGCAAATTAGGTTATTTAAAAGACCATGGTCTGGGTCAGCCGCACCTTAGTCCTCAAACTGACATCTCTGCTCTTCAATACTTTAAAGAGGTCTTGTACAGCAGATTTTCCTGATGCAATATGTCGTTTGATTTCTTGACTGCTGCTTTCATGAGTGTTGATGGTTGATTTGAGCAAAAAGAAGTCAATGATAACTTCAATCTTTTCATTTATATGGCTGTTATTTATTGGTCCAGTGGTGAGGATTTTTGTTTTCTTTTCATTGAGATGCAATCCAATGTGGTCTTTGAGCTTCATCAGTAAGTATTTTAAGTCCCCTTCATTTACAGTGTGCAAGGTTGTATCATCTGCATATCATAGGTTGTTAATGAGTCTTCCTCCAATCCTGATGCCACGTTCTTCTTCATAGAATCCAGATTCTCAGATTATGTGCTCAGCGTACAGATTGAATAAGCATGGTGAAAGAATACAACCTGGCACACACTTTTCCTAATTTTAAACCATTCAGTGTTCTTTTGTTGTGTTTGAACAACTATCTCTTGGTCTATGTACAGGTTCCTTATAAGCACAATTAAGTGTTCTAGAATACTCATTCTCCACAATTTGTCAATAGCTTGTCATGATCCACATAATCAAAAACATTTGTGTAGTCAATAAAGCACAGGTAAACACTTTTCTGGTATTTTCTGCTTTCAGCCAAGATCCATCTGACATCAGCAATGATATGCCTCATTCCATGTCCTTGTCTGATCCAACTTGAACCTCTAGCAGTTTTCTGTCAATGTATGGTTGTTTTTGAACTATCTTTAGCAAAATTGTACTTGCATGCAATATTAATGATACTATCCAATGATTTCTGCATTCCATTGAGTCACCTTTCTTTGGAATGGGTACAAATATGGATCTCTTCCAATCAGTTGGCCAGGTAAGCTGTCTTCCAAATTTCTTGGCATAGATGAGTGAGTGCTTCCATCAGTTTGTTGAAAGATTTCAGTTTGTATTCCATCAATTCCTGGAGCCTCGTTCTTTACCAATGCCTTCAATACACCTTGGACAAGCTTCAGTATCATTGGCTCTTCCTTCAGTATCATTGGCTCTTGATCATATGCAACCTCTTGATGTGGTTGAACATTGGCCATTTCCTTTTGATATTCCTTCCATCTTCTTTTGATGCTTTCTGCATCATTCAGTATTGTGTTCAGAAACCTTCAGTAATTCAAGTCAAGGCTTGAATTCTTATTTCAGTTCCCTCAACTTGAGAAATGCTGAGCATGTTCTTTCCTTTTGGTTTTCTAATTCTAGGTCTTTGCATATCTCATTATAATATTTGACTTTGTCTTCTGGAACCAACCTTAATATGTTCTATTTAGCTCTTGTATCTTCTCGTTTCTTCCATTTGCTTTAGCATCTCTACACTGGATAGCAAATTTTAGAATCTCTTCTGATCCATTTTGGTCGTTTCCTTCTTTCTTGGCTTCTTAATGACCTTTTGCTTTCTTCTTGTATGATGTTCTTGATATCATTCCACAACATGTCTGATTTTCCGTCTTTAGTGTCAAAAGGATCAAATCTGTTCTTCAGATGATCTCTTAATTTAGATCCTATTTTGTCTCTCATGGATTCGTTTTAGTGTTCTTCAGCTTTGGCCTGAACTTGCGTATTAGCAGTTGATGGTCTGTTTTACTGTCAGCCTTGTTTTGGGTTATAATAGGAAGTTTTTTCATCATCTTCTTCCACTGATGTAGTCAATTTGATTTCTATGTATTCTATCTGGTGAGGTCCAAGTGTACAGCCGTCTTTCATGTTGTTTTAAAAAGATATTTACAATGAACAAGTCATTGGTCTTGCAAAATTCTATCATGCAATCTCCAGCATCATTTCTATCACCAAGGCCATATTTTCCAACTACTGATCTTTTTGTTTCCAACGTTTGCATTCCAATCTCCAGTAACGATTAATACATCTTGATTGCATGTTTGATCAATTTCAGACTGAAGAAGTTGGTAGAATTCTTCAATTTCATCCTCATTGGCTTTAGTGGTTCCTGTGTAAATTTGAAGAATAGTGGTATTAACTGGTCTTCCTTGTAGACATATGGATATTATCCTATCACAGAAATCATTGTACTTTAAGACAGATCTTGTTATGTTCTTTTTGATGATGAATGCGACCCCATTCCTTTTCAATTTGTCATTCCCGGCATAGTAAACCATGTGATTGTCAGATTCAAAATGGCCAATACCAGTCCATTTCAGCTCACTAATGCTTAGGATATCGATGTTTATGCATTTCATCTCATTTTTGACAATTTCTAATTCTCCTAGAGTCGTATTTCATACAGTCCATGTTCCAATTACTAATGAAGAGTTGCAGTTGTTTCTCCTTATTTTGAGTTATGCCCCATCAGCAAAAAAAAGGTCCTGAAGGTTTTGCTCCATTCGTGTCATCACTGTCAACTCTACTTTGAGGAGGCAGCTCTTCCCCAGTCGCATTTTGAGTGCCTTCCAACTTGAGGGCACTGTATCTGACAATATTCTCATGCTCTTCATCATGCTTCAATGTTCAATAATCTGGTACTATCTGACAGTGTCATTGCTGTTCTTAAGGTTTACAGTGACTAAATATTCACAAATAGTCTGTCTCTCCTTCTCTCTAATCTGTCTTTGTCTGGAAACTCAGCTGAACCTGTCCACCATAGGTAAACCCTGCTGGGACTTAAATACCAATTGATATGTCTCCAGAGTCACAACAAATTACAAAGCAACACAGTATGACAAACTGACAGATGAGTGATGGAGATAGATAGATAGATAGATAGATAGATAGATAGATAGATAGATAGATGGATAGATGGATAGATGGATAGAT